>NW_015164687.1:287807-320722 GCF_001447785.1 Gekko japonicus
AAAACAGGGACAGGGAAAGTGCTGTTGCTCACCTTTTGGTGTTCAGCCAGGAGCTAGCAACAAACCGCTCGTCCTATGGTTCAAGGAATTGTGAAGGAGAAACTTCTGAACAAAAGCTAAACCTTCTCTTCCTTTTCTGAAGCAGTGATGCCAATTACTTTAAGGGGTACATAGTGAAGGCTCAGAGCACCAACTTATTCCAGGTAAGAGGAAGCAGTTATACATAGGTAAAAGTAGGAAGCATGGGTTGGATCAGTTGACTCAGGCACAACATACAAAGAGAAATAAAAGCATAAACCTATCAGACTATCTAAGTGCATTCCTGGGCATCATCCAAATAGCTGTGGCCAGTGGTTACACTGTTGAGCCCAGTGTTCTCCTTCACGACTCAGAGCAAGGAACAAAGAGCCATGTCTGGGTAGCCTTTTTATAAATTATTTGAATTATAGAGTTCAGTGATCCCAATGTCTGAGCTCCATCAGGAAGCTGAGGGGGACATCATCCCCTCAGCTAGTGCCAGGTGAGGAATGCCATTAGGACTGTCAACCTCCAGCCTGGGCCTGGAGATATTCCAGCATTACAATTGATCTCCAGACTACAGAGATCAGTTCCCTGGGGGAAAAATGGCAGCTTTGGAGGACAGACTCTATGGCCTTGTACCCTGATGAGGTCTCTCTCCTTCCCAAACCCTGCTGTCCCCAGGCTCTGCTCCCAAAATCTCCAGGTATTTCCCAACCCAAAGCTGGCATCCATAGATGCCAGGGACCAGTTTGGAGGAGTTAACAGCCATTAGCAAGTTGCTCCTACTGCTGGGCAAAGCTATTGTGTTCAGCTGGACCTGCTGGACTTTGAGCACCTATATTCTCTAGAGATTCCTGGGATCCATCAGAAACCGAGTAGCATGCTTGCAGCCTGAATAGCTTTGAGATCAGCATCCTACTATTAAGTGCATTATATAAGTTATAATCATATTTGGGATCGTTTTTAAATACTTTGGACCTCTTCTTAATAATTGGAACATTATTATATTACAGATCATTCCTGGTTCTGTGATAGCAGGAAAGCTCTAGTACCACTGTATATCAGCAACCTGATAAACACCATCAAGAGGCCCTCAGGAGTTGCCAAACTACTTTGCCCCCCCAGTCGGAATAACGAGACGAACAACAGTTTGGATCAAACAAGGGCCACTTTATTAACTACATAACAGTTTATTAACCAACAAAAACCGGCAAGGGAGCATTTCTACGTAGCGGAACAGACAAAGCAGGTGTCAGGATGACCAGCCTCCTTGTCTAATATGTGGGCGAGCCACCAACCCCGGTCTTGAGCCTTTAATCTGGCTTGCGACCAGCAGCCCAGCCGCTGGTAGCCTCCCGGGAGCGCCTACCCCTGAAACCATACAGCTTGCAGAGAGGAGCTTACCCAAGAGGTTCCCAAAGGGAGTCATCATTCACCGCCCAGGGCCTTAATAACCCGCAGGCTGTTCCTGAAGACCCCCCCCCAGTTCCCAAAACAAGGGACGGCTTAAGGTACTCACCGTTTTCCGCTTCCTTATCCCTGCACTATTCTACCACTCGCACAGCCAAGCCTCTGCTTTTGCTGACGCGGCCACCGAACAACCTAAGGCGCCCTGATCCCTTGCCGAATGTCCTCCAAAAATAACTTGTTGCCCTTGTTTGACAAGTGAATACCATCCTCCCTATAGAGGTCAGGCTTTCCGACCACTATTCCAGGGTGTGGTAAATAGTGACCCAGACCCACCTCCATAACTATCCGGATCTGTCTGTTGACAGAAACCTATTTGTATTATTTAACCTCTCAGGCTTAAGTGCACAGCGAGTCACTTCACAAAGCACCAGAAGCCACCAGACCGCTTCTAGCAGGCTGCTGAGCCCGGCTCCCCCCCACCTTTTCCAACTAACTTTGCAGGCTTAAGTGCACAGAGAGTCACTTCACAAAGCACCAGAAGCCACCAGACCGCTTCTAGCAGGCTGCTGAGCCCGGCTCCCCCCCACCTTTTCCAACTAACTTTGCAGGCTTAAGTGCACAGAGAGTCACTTCACAAAGCACCAGAAGCCACCAGACCGCTTCTAGCAGGCTGCTGAGCCCGGCTCCCCCCCACCTTTTCCAACTAACTTTGCAGGCTTAAGTGCACAGAGAGTCACTTCACAAAGCACCAGAAGCCACCAGACCGCTTCTAGCAGGCTGCTGAGCCCGGCTCCCCCCCACCTTTTCCAACTAACTTTGCAGGCTTAAGTGCACAGAGAGTCACTTCACAAAGCACCAGAAGCCACCAGACCGCTTCTAGCAGGCTGCTGAGCCCGGCTCCCCCCCACCTTTTCCAACTAACTTTGCAGGCTTAAGTGCACAGAGAGTCACTTCACAAAGCACCAGAAGCCACCAGACCGCTTCTAGCAGGCTGCTGAGCCCGGCTCCCCCCCACCTTTTCCAACTAACTTTGCAGGCTTAAGTGCACAGAGAGTCACTTCACAAAGCACCAGAAGCCACCAGACCGCTTCTAGCAGGCTGCTGAGCCCGGCTCCCCCCCACCTTTTCCAACTAACTTTGCAGGCTTAAGTGCACAGCGAGTCTCTTCGCAAAGCACCAGAAGCCACCAGATCACCTCTAGCAGGCTGCTGAGCTCAGCTCTCCACCCCAAGACAAAACAAACAACCAGGCAGCTCACCTCAGGAAGGGCAGAAGCTGGGCAAGAGAGCAGTCCTCCTTCTGGGCCAGGGTATCTCCAGGAGCATGAGGCAGAGGACTGCCGGGGAGGGTAGCAGCGCCCCCTTTCACAGGGTAAGCAAACTGCAGTTGAGGGGAGGCGGGGCCAGCCCAGATTAGAAAACACAAAGCATACTGCTGTGTTTCTGTGCTGCCTGAGCAAATGGATCCGTGCTGCATGGCCATTGGAAAGGGAACCTCTCGCACCTGCGCTGTGGTAAAAATTGCTGCGTTGGCCAGGGGAAATCAGTGCACCAGCACAGCTTGGCGCAGCTTAAAGGGAACCTAGGCCATGACTTGATCAATTATCTGACCTGCAGAAACTTCCCTACTCAGCTGTCCGACCTCCCTCCTTCCCAACCTTCAGTGCAGGCTGAAGCTTTTCAAATCCACCTTCTGCCTCCCTGGTGGAGACATCCCCCTGGAGAAGGTCAAAGACTTGAACATTTTGTCTCCTTTTCCCAGTCATCTAAAGGTCTTCCAGAAAAGGCTGCTGGCCTCAGGAACTGCTCTTGTGCTGGCAAGCCATAGAGGCTGTTGAAGCTGCCAGGCCCCACGAGATTCCATGTCCAAAATCCACTCAGCTTGGTGGGCCTGAAGAGGTCAGTTCTGAATTTTTGAGAAACAGTAATGGATGCCACCACACAAAATGACAGGTGTGCAAGGCAGAGGAATGGTAGACTTCCGTCTGTCACTTAATTGCTCACCAACATGCCCCACTTTCTTCTGCTAACCCACGCTTTGCTAGCTACTTGTGAGTAGGGAAGGGTTTCCGAGTATAGTTTGGGAACCTCCTGAAGAGTTTGGAGGTGGAGCCTGGGGAAGGCAGAGTTTGGGGAGGGACCCTATGGGGGAATAATGCCATAGAATCCACACACCCCCAAGGCATCCATTTTCTCCAGGGGAACTGATCTCTGTCATCTGGAGGTCATTTATAATTCCAGGAGATCTCCAAACCCTACCTGGAAGTTGACCACTCTAGAAGAGGGCCATCGAGTTAGCCAGCCAAATGCCTTGGGCTGGTCAGTTTGATTTCCCTCAAAATATGTGGACTAATGAATTAAAAACCTTGCTGCCTCTCCTAACAAAAAATGTATTCTCACCAAGGGCACCAGAAGACCAGGAAGGGTATATTGCCAGTGGTAGGCTCCAACCCTGCTTAGCACCCAAGCCTCATCTCCGATGCACAGTGCTTGCTTACATCATCACTGGTCATTTCAAGGGATCTGAGTGCAGCTGCTCTTGTGTCAAACCTCTGGGCCTTCAGACTGTCCTCACAGAAGACCACTGCCTCCCATGTACCCCTTGT
The DNA here is from genome assembly GCF_001447785.1 of Gekko japonicus. Lineage (NCBI taxonomy): Eukaryota > Metazoa > Chordata > Lepidosauria > Squamata > Gekkonidae > Gekko > Gekko japonicus. The sequence goes on from NW_015164687.1 coordinate 291,844, forward strand.
TCCTGAATGCCTGCTGCCTCTGGGCAGTTGTCTTTGACCTTGGGAACAAGATCTCAGGCCTTTCTGCTTCCCAGAAGCAAGGAGCTTATGCCTGCTCCCTGCATCCCTGGTCCCTCCTTTGTAGAAGCGCCCCTGTCTGGGTTCCTGAATCATCACAGCATTTTAAAATCACTGAAGAATGGTGGGAATGAATGGGTGCTAGCAACAATTTTGCCTTCTCTTTTAACTGGGCTCAGCAAGGTAAGGTATGTGAGGGGGGAGTCAATCTGTGTCTCTGTAGAGGGGAGCCTCCCCAGCTTCTCTTCCCATCTGTGTGAAGCAAAAAAAGCCGCCCTTTCCCTGCATGCCAGGCAGGCTGTAGCTGGGAAGGACAAGTGTGTCTGCACTTCCTCACTAGGGTTGCCAACTCCATGTTGGGAAATTCCTGGAGATCTGGGGGATGGAGCCTGGGGAAGGTGGGGGAGGGACATTAATATGGCATAATACCACAGAGTCTATCCTCTGAAGTAGCCATTTTCTCCAGGGGAAGTGCTCTCTCTAGTCTGGTGACCACTTGTAATTCTGGGAGACCTCCAGGCCCCACCTGGAGGCTGGCAACTGTATTGCATTCCAGCCTGATTGCCTACAGTTTTTTCTTGTCTTCCTGTAGGAAGTTATGCGGAGCCAAACCAGAGCAGGGTTTGGTGCTAGGGCTGCCAATTCCCCCTGGGGGGTGGATTCCCCCCCTCTTTGGAGCCCCGATTTCCCCCGCCGCAGAATCGGGCCCCAGGGGAAACCCCACCCTGGCGTGCACATCACCCGGATGTGCATGTGGTACACGCACGCTTTGCGCGCGCACGTGTGCTGGGGACGCCATCCGGGAGGCCCCCGCCACAAGAACAAATGGATTTGGCAACCCTATTTGGGGCTTTTGCAGGGTGTTTCTGTTCAGTTGAATAGAAAATGGGATTGTGAATCTAAAATCCCAAAAAAATGCACTTTCTTCTGTGATCTCTGTCAGCAAAGCCTCGTTTATTGCTCAGAGGAAGAAACAGACACTTTTATGGAGATACATTGGAGGGAGGGGGGAATTCCCATTTGGCACAGTGCAACCCAGAAAAGTGGAAGTGGGACAATATGGGGGTGGGGATCTTCATGCATTTACAAGACTCTGTTCATCATGTGTAAATAAAGGAAGGGAATATTTGGTTTCAAACAAAACGGATTCTCTTTTAAGCTTATTTGCGGAATGATCCCTTGTAAAGACTTTGTACTACATCATAGCTCATTCATAACAAAGTAAATGAATAATGACATGCTCATGGCTCTTCCAGATCCCCCACTCCCAGTTCTCATCCCTCCTGCATTTCCGACAGAATCGGTGGGGCTGAGGGAAGGCCAGAGGCTGTTTCCGAAACTTCCAGGGGGTGCTTTTTGTCCTTCCGCGACCCCTTTTCCCTCATGGGCTGGGAACGGGGGGGGGGGGGAGGGGGGGGGGGAGAGAGGTCACCGTCCCCCCCCTGCCCCAACACTCCCTCTGCCTCCTGGCTCTGCAACTCTTCAGTGCCCCTATTTCCCTTTGCTCCTCCATTTGCCTCTGAGGCCGGGGTGTGTGTTTCCCCCTCAGAGCAGCACGCCAATCCATGTGCCAGCCCTCCTCCTCATCTCTTCCTGGCTGTCCCTGTCCCTTCGTCAGCTAACTATGGCTCTGTGTGCCTGTTTTCAACAAACCCTCTCAGTGTCACCATTTGGAAAAAAGCATGCAAAGCCAGTTGGTGCAGTGGTGGCAGCGCTGGTCACTCTGCTCTGCCCCCCTCCCTGTAGTGGCTTCTCCAGTCCTCACGTTGGTGCAGTCAGAGGAGGCAGGAGGGGGAAAACACCACTCCTCCTCTTTCTCTGTCTTCGCTTCTATTCCCCCGAACACTATTTTAACTTAGCCTCTTTGCCCCACCCTCTAGCCATTTCCTTGCTTTTTCTTGACAACTGCAATCACACATACACCTCACCACGTGCGCCCGCTTGCACCCCCAAGCAGCCTCCTGCCTTTCCTCCCTCACACCAGTTGCTCACGGGCCAGGTAAGAGCCCTGGATGGGCCCGATTTGGTCTCCGGGCCTTATGTTTGATACCCCTGTTCTATACAGTTTTTAAACTGATTCATCTTTAGCTTCTTACCAAGATATATGTTTTGGTATTAATGTCGAGTTAATTAGCTGGGCTTGTCGGTGCCCATTTTCTACTATGCTCAGAAGATGTGGTGTGGGCATTCCACAGCATACTTTTATTACTGAAGCGTAATCGCACAATTCTTTTGCCTCAAGAGAGAAGAGCAAATGGCATAGTTGAGCTCTCTCCACCCATGAATATACAAATGGAATACCCACGCCACACATCATGTTACCAGCATGGTGGAAGGGGGCACATGTCTGCTTGCTTCTCTGCAAAGAACAAGATTTTCAAGCCCAAGGAGTTGTCTGGGGACTAAATATGATGTTGGAGTTAACGTGACTGGAATTCCAGATATGTACTTTGGCTGTTAGGTTGCATCACATTTTTTTTTAGTGTGTGTCACAAAGACTAAGGTGTATTTATACATTTATCAGGGCTGCTTTTCAGTGTTGTAGTGCTATTGGCATGTTATCAAGGATGACATAAATGACATACCTGGTTGCACACCTCTATATTTTGTGGCAGCAGAGTCATCTTTGCACTGGCATTTGACATGGTTCGTGAACATACAAATCCAGCCTTGTGCAGTGTCTTTTTTCATAGTTTCACATCTAGGTGTCAGTGTTGCTAATGGACAGCAGAGGGCAATGGAGAGCTACTGTGGAAGAATAGTCCACCACCAGGCTCTGTGTTCCACTACAGGATATGAAGGATTAGCATTTGGTTTGTATAAAATGAGAAGAGATCTGTGTGGGAGACATGTCTGTAGCAGATATGCCACCGAGAACATTCCTATGGGAAAGAATGCTAAAGCTGAAGAAGATCTGGAGGAGCAACTAAACATGAAACTCACCAGTTTCAGCCACCAAGGAGACAGTGGAGGAAATGAGAAGAAGCATAAGAAGGTGAAATGATGCACAAATTAATTAGGAGGAAAAGAGAGAGCTAGCCCACAGCCATGGGAAGAAATTAAGTATTTCTGGATGTTGAAGAACCATCAACAATGGATATAAGACATATAAGGAAAGTAAGGGGGCTATGAGAAACTTGCAAGAGCAAAAATTCTACTTTGTGAGCTACTGGCATTAAAGTTGTGAGCAAGTGATTTGGCTACTGCATAAATTAGTTTGCTCTGGAGCCATCCTTCCTGAGCGGAGACAAAAATCTGTGAGCCAGAGGCCAAAAAACTGTGAGCTAGCTCACATTAACTCAGCTTAGAGGGAACACTGCATATAAGGAAAATAAGGGGGCTATGAGAAACTTGCAAGGGTTGGGAAATCCCATCTTTTTCCTAGCCGTGGCCATGGCTACTATGGCTTTCTTATCTCTGCCATTCTCCCTCCCCCATGGGCTCTCCTTTTGCCAGCACTGGATCATTTAATTTATGTCAGAACTCTAGCTTAGTATAGTAGCAGCACTGGATCAGCTGTCAGCAAATTAATTAGGAGGAAAAGAGAGAGCTCCTTAGCTTAGTATAGCACCAGCACTGGATCAGCTGTAGGAATGGGCATGAACCAGGTGATGAACCAAAGTATTTGCCTCTCTGCGAAGGGGCCAGACATTGGCTATTCGATGTAGGGATTTTTAAGTCACTGATATCATGCATGTTAGATAGGTTTCTCAGGACATTTGGCAGTGCTGAGCCAAAGAAGGTCACATGACATACTGTAGCAACCAGGCATGAGGCTGTGACAGAAGATTCAGGTTCTCCAAAAAGGCAGGGTCCATTGGTTAACATTGTTTAGACTGTATTCAGGCACTTTGAGCAAACCTCGTCTGTTCCTAATAATAACAAGCCTGGTGTATTCTTTGTCTCCTAACATTCCTCTTTCCTTTATACACAAGAGTCAAACATGAAGAATTTCCAGCTTAGAACATATTTGATCTAATTGCAGTTGGTTGTATCATCCAAATGTACACATTGTAGCAAACTGGGGTTCCTTTCTTGTCCACAAACCAGAACTCCATACCATATTCTTGTCTAATGTGATCAAAGAGAGGAAGAGAGTACAGGCAGATTGGAAGACAACTGAGGTATGCTGGTAAAGAACAGGAAAAGAAGAGTTATTATCAGGAATCTCTGTCAAAATCTAATCTCCAACCATCTTCCTTCTGCTGTTGATTGGGCTGTATCAGTTTCTCCTTAGAGTGAATTAAAAAAATTACTAAGCATGCTCTATCATGACCTCTTTACTTTCTGTGTGCAAAATGATGGGAGCCATTGTTCCAAACTCTAATTCCCCCTTTTAAATGGGAAAACTAATAGTTCATTAACCTTCATGTGACAGTAATATGGGGTACATTTGTACAACTCCTTATAGGAAGAAAGTTCAAAAGTCTAAAACCGGACCCATTTCAATAATCATAAAATTCCAGATATGGCCTATAACTAAAGCCAAAGATAGAGAAGAACTATGTACCACTATGACAAAAGCTTATCAAGTTGTACTAGAAATCTGTAGATTACTAGCATAAGCCAGTAGGGATATAGCAAAGACACTAATCATCTTTTTAAATGAGTGGTCTTCAAAACATGCTTATCTTCAAGAGGAACATTTCAATAAATATTTAAGGAAGATAGTATTGTTTGATATATTCTTTTTTGCAAAGACAAACTGACCTCACAATTTCTGGGGATTAGGTTCAAGGGAGTTGGTTGCTTGTTGGTATTATTACATGTACTATTACATACCTCTGAATATTTATGTTGCTTTCACGGAAACGTCTTCGGACAGTGCTGGCTCTTCGGCTTTGAAACGGAGATGAGCACCGCAACCAGAGGTCATTTCGGGGGGGAACGTGGGGGAACGCAGTCCCCCCGGGTGAGGTGCAGGGGCGGGGCACATGACGAAGCCCCGCCCCCTGCTTCCGGCTGCCCCGCTTCCAGCCCTCATTCAGCCAGGAGGAGGCAGGAGAAGAGGGAGGGTAAGTTGCTTCCTCCCCACCTCTCCCCACCCCTGCCTGCCTGGGGCCAGGGAGGGCCTTGGCGGGGCTTCCTCGCACTCCCGCTGGCCTTGCAGGTCCACCACCGGGCCCCTGATGTCAGGGGGTGTGGCATATGCTAATGAGTTATGCTAATGAGTTCCCCTAGCTCTTTTTCTACGAAATGACCCCTGACCGCAACCCTAGAGTCGTACTCGACTGGCTTTCAAGCAAGGGAACCTTTACCTTTACTGTCTACTCTGTCTTTGGAATTAGGACTGTGTTTGGGATTCAGGGTGGTAGGTTGGCCAACCCAGATTTTTCAAACATGTCCTCCTTGGCTATGGGTACTTACAGCTCCCTAGGAGCTCTCAGATCTTGAACAGGTCAACATATTGATTAGAAAGGAAGCTTGCAGTGCGATCCTGCACAGAGTCACACTCTTTTCAGCCTATTGATTTCAATGGGTTTTGGAAGGTGTAACTCTCCTTAGGTTTGCACTGATAGCAGAAAGCATACCAGTATAACTTTATAATTGTAATATATTTTAACTGCACTTGGTTTGTAATATCATGAAATGCTCATTTTCAAAACTGTGTGCATTAAAACACATAATTTTGTAATTCTAATGTATGTTTTAACGTTTTGTTAAAGATAGGATGTCAGAATTGTAACACACATAGATATACCCTTGTATTACCTTATTTTTCAGTAGTGATTCCCCCCCCCCCAAAAAAAAATCTAATCCAATGTTATTTTTGGAAATAAAATTAAATATATGACTGATAGCCCAATAAATCAACCATAGTATATGCCATAAGAGTTGATGTGGTGTCTCTAGCCTTACCATTGAAACACCCTATTGATGACAAGATGCCTTTGAAGGCATGCTTTAAGTGAGTGAGGTCATCAAGCTATTGTGACGTAAATGTGAAATAATACTAGAGTGTGCATTTTCCCTCTGAGGTAGAATTAGGACCCCAAATTTCTTCTATATGTCATCACCTTATGCCTACATAAGATTTCTGCACAGAACATTATTTAGCTTTAATGACATTTGTATGAGGTATGCTGGAAAGTCTGATTAAACTAATATTTAATTGATGTAGAATTTCTGTTTGGGAATCTTTGAAAAACTATAGTAGCTGCTTTCATTAAAAATTATCAAAGTATCCTGAAAATCACACTTTCTTTCCCCCCAGTCCTCCCCAAATAAGCAAAAGTTGATAAAGTAATCAGGCCAAATCAGAAAATTAATTGCAGCGTCACATTTAATGACAAATTGCTCCTCTTTGGAGGACCTTCAGCATCTTGGAATGTCAGTCCATCTGGCTTTGCTGGTGTGGTGGTTCACTTATTTGGCAGAAATCAGCCTGTTGGTGATGGCTGACATTTTCAGAACTGCTGTACGTTAGAAAAGGAGGCTTGTGAAGATCATTTTTTCGCCTTCCTGTAGTAACACACAGTGTGGGCTATAGACCCTGTGGAAATAAGAATACAAAATATGTTAAGAATTTCCCCCCATAAACAGAAATGTTGTTGCCAACTTATATGGTGGCCCTCAGAAAGGCACAGCTCCTATTGAATGAACTTCTTCCCAGCAAATGTTTTTCATATCACAAAATGCTGGGCTGCCTTATTTGCTAAGGGTTGCTTTTTACCTTTCCTCCTCATCCTCCTCCTCCCTCTCCTCGGAATTCTAGAAAGTCTCCTTCTTCTGTTTCGTTTGTGACTACAAGTTTTGCCATGACATCGTGACATTTTCTTGCGGTCCTGATGATGTTAAAACCCTAGACAGAGGAGCCTGTCATTTGGGCAAAGCCAGTGCAGTCTGACTCCTGCGATGGTATTTGAGGTTATGAAAATACTAAATGTGTTATGCTTTTACTTAAAGGGTTTGGCAACTATGAGCTCACGCAGTTGATATGGTAACCTTTGTTGCTTACAAATGATGATGTAAGTGACAGAAAGTATCCAGCAATAAAATCACTTAACTTCTAGTGGCCTAGGTAGGCTTTACAGGCTTGCATTTCACTTTGAAATGTCTTTTTGGAATAGAATAGGAAATGGGAATGGTCCATTGTCCAGAATATTGAAGATGAAATAAGCATTAGACGTATTTGTCACTGTTACCACACAAACTGCTGGCTTATCATGGGTGCGACCACTGATAGGGATTTTTGATAACCATCATCTGGAACAAGTCAGCTCATTTAAGCACCTTGCTTATTATTCTGTCCATCCCTTTACTGGAACATGCACTGTAAGAGAACTGTGTCTAGTGCCAGCAATCCAGAGGCTCTCTTCCAGAGGGAACCCCCCCTCCCATTCTTTAATGCAGAACAGTCCTATTTCGTCTGCCTATAATTATGTTCTGTGAAACTGGACACTGGGCATTTCTCTGAGCATGTAACATAGTTATTAAAACAGTCCACTTGCCTGTGTAAATAAACAGTTGTATGGAGAAAAATAGAAATGTGAATCAGATGTACTATCAGAGCATTAGAAAACATACTGAATCTGGGAATGCATAATAGAGTGATGGGTAAATTAAGGAAAATCACATAACCCAATTGGATAGAAAGTAGATCTTCTCTGAGAAAATATATCTAGGGAACTCAGTTGTTGTTGTTTTCATATGCAGTTATCTCTTCCTAAATCCAGTATGATCCAGCCAATGCTAAGCACCAAGCCAGATCTGAAGCATGTTTGTTTACTCAAAAGTCCCATTGAGTTCAGTGTGATTAGGATTTCAATAACATTGATTTGGATACAATGAATCATGGATTAAATGTTTTATGGAACTGATGTTCCCCTTTGCCTTGTACTCACCTATGTTCCCCAAATTTGCTCATTGAGCTTAGGGAAACCTCAGGACATAGTGGAATTTAGCACAGCTAGCTTCCTCAAGAATCAGGAATCACTAGAATCCACTGGTAGAGCAATGTGTATGCCATGTAAATTTGTGTTTCAAGAAGGACTTGGCCAAGTCAGATGCTTTTAACTTCTCAGTCCAAGGATCTACTTCTTCATTTCAAATTACTTTACTATTGTATTCCGTCACAATTCCCAGTTAGATTTCCCTCCACATATCTCTGGAGGTGAGCTGTGACTCACAAAAGCTCATATTAAAATAAATGTTGGTAGTCTTTTAAGGTGCTACTGGACATTTATTTTGCATTAACTAACATAGCGACCCCTTTTGCAGTCTACATACGTATGCAATATAACAGGTCCAATACCAGGAGACTGGATTGGTTAAATACTTCAAATAACTGAGTGCCAAGGGAAAATGTTACACATTATGTTCCTCATACTGCAACACACATTAAAAACAGATCTCAGAAGAAATTGTTAGAAGAAGTGATAACACCTTGCCTTTAGCATGCCATCCCACTTAAGGGTCATCTAGCACCTACCTTACTTTTCTCTAGTTGGCAGACCAAAACAATCATTTATTTTTTTATGCAGGCTTTTAATTAAGGTGTTTCATCCCTTAGTTGTTTTATGGTCTGCTTCTGTCCTAAGGATTTGTTTTTATAAATATCACTTTAGGCTGCTCAATGTTGTTTTATGTTCTTTTTATGCCCTGCTTTCTTTTTATTTTCGATAGCTCATTTTATTGTCTTAGTTGTAAGCCACCTTGAGCGTATCTCTGAAGAGGTAGCAGATTCAATATTTCCAAAGGGGGAAAAAGATATATTTCCCCCAGTAAGTTTCTTTAAAGTTTCCCCCCCTGAAGCTTCACAATGTTAAATTCACATATTCCTAAATTATCAATATTTATTTAATAAAATGGGAATCAAAATATTATTTCTGTCAATTGGGGTATATATTGCTAGATTAATTGGCTATATCTATCTTCTGGCCTGACTCACTGGTTTGCCAAACAGAGCATCCATTGTATTTAGTCACAATTGACAAGGCATCATCAGCCTTTGTTGGGCTTGTCATAAAAAGGGCAGAGCTGGCCCCAGCAAGCCTTAAGCTCTGAAAGGCCCACCAAGGACAGGTGGAGCTCCAGCTGCCAAGAGCTTGAAGGATCTAAGCAACATCCCAAATGGCAAGATTCAGACGCAGCCGGAGCCGCAGCCTCAGCCGTCGCCGACGCAGGAGAAAAGTGGGTGGGAAAGGTGGAAAGAGAAAAGGAAAGCGCCGTGGTGGTGGAAAGAGAGGTAAAGACTTTTAACATGTATCTGGAGTCTGTGGCTTCCCTTAGTTTACAATGCTCCTTCATAACTTCTAACATGACTTATGCCTGAGAAGTAACCATGGTTTTTATTTCCCGTCTTATCTAGGGAGACGTGGCCGCAGGAGAGGAGGGAGGAAAGGAAGAAAACACTAAATCTCCATCATCCCTTTTCCTTATCCCAAGCCTGTTCAGCCTCTTCTGCCAAACACAAATGAATCAGACCTTAGCAACAGAGCGACCAGGATGACTTTCCTCGGAATTGAGGAGGCTGAAACAATTTGATCATTGCCACCTGTCAATAAAGCACTGAAATTTTATTTGTGTCTTCTGAATTGTCTGAACCTTCACATGAACAGTCTTCCTAAATCATTAGGTTTTTATCTGAGAATGTAACATATAGTCCATCAGTGGCTATTATCCACAAGGTATAGATAGGGACTCTGGGGCAAGTGATGCTCTGTCTTCTTGGTGCTTGGGGCGGGGGGTCAACAGTTGGAGGGCTTCTAATGTCCTGGCTGCACTGCTGGACCTCCTGATGGCACCTGGTATTTCTGGCCACTGTTTGACACAGAGTGTTGGACTGGATGGGCCTTTGGCCTGATCCAACATTGGCATCTCTTATGTTCTTATAGTTACACAGTCCCTGTCCTTGTGATTGTCTGTGCGAATAAACAGTGATGTGCAAATCATATTGACTGAACAGTACATGACATTCTGAATCTTTGGATACAACTGTCAGTATAATAAAGCCATGACCAAATAGAGGTATTTGGGTGATCCAGTTGGATGAGAAGTAAATCACCCTAGTGGTGACATGAGTACACAGAATATGCTTTCTTCCTGAATCCAGCATGGTCTAGCAAAGTTAAGCAACAACCTAATCACCATATTTGTTTATTCAGAAGTTCCATGGAGCCCTGTGGGACTTTACCCCTTGGCAAGTACAATTGGGATTTAAACATTAAATACTGTTGATCTGGATATAGTGCTTTCTTCCCTTTTATTCTGTGGCCATCTGTGCTTCTTCAAAACTTACTCCTTGAGGTTCAGGAACCCTAGAATGTAGTACTGGGGACTTCAGCAAAAAGGAATCAGCAAAATTCCCAGTTGCTGCTGTGGCTTAGTGGTGGAGCATCTGCTTGGGATGCAGAAGGTCCCAGGTTCAATCCTCAGCATCTCCAGTTAAAAAAGACCAGGCACTAGGTGATGTGAAAGATCTCTGCCTGAGACCCTGGAGAGCTGCTGCCAGTCTGAGTAGACAATACTGAACTTGATGGACCAAGGTATACAGCAGTTTCATGTGTTTGTATACAAGAGGGAAGAGGGAAATTTGACTGGTTGTATGGTAATTTCAGCACACCATCTTATGCATTCAGTGTATTAGCACTATCACTTTATGAGGTTGTGTTCTGTCTTATTGTATTGAAGTTTAAATTGTTTTTATGTGAATGTACGGTCACCTATAGACCAATTATGTAAGCCGCCCTGAGCCCACTTGTGGGGTAGGGTGGGGTATAAATTTCTGTATCTTTCTGAAGGCCTTCTGCATTTCTGTATCTTTCTGAAGTCCTTTCAACCCTCAGCCGCAGCTTTTGAGGGGGCACAAATTGCTGCAGGGGGAAGAGGGAAGGAGGAGATATCTGTTCATTCATTCCGTATATTGGATCCAACTTTTTGTTTCTGATGGAGATTTAAGGGACTTGAGTGTGCATAATTATGCCAGGGTTGTGCCCATGGTTCAATGTTAGTTTACACATTCACTGTGACTCCCGGGTCTGTACACAGTTCCCTCCCCAAATGCTAGGGAGACGTATCCTGCTCTTGAAGACATTGGTAGAAAGATATATGTTTTTAAAATGTACATCAAAGACACACAGTCCTTTGACACAGGATTTCATCAGTCTTCCTGGAATATACAGCCTTAATCTCAGTTCTTAATTTTGTACCTACATTTGACCACTGACCTTTCCAAACTTGACAGTATAAATTTAGAGACAGAATAAAGACAATTTGCTTCTATTGCAGTCTTCATCTGCGATTTAAATAATTCACTAAAATTCACAGGGCAATCAAGTTCTTACATGATAAGTCACAGGACAAGTTCTAGTAGCTAAATTAATAAGTCTTATTCAATCAAAAACATTTTAGGAGTGACATTAAATTCACACTGCCATTTCCAAAGTTTAACTATATTTTGTGAGACAATAAGAAATGAAAGTATTATTCCTATCAGTTAAGGTATCTTTTCGCCAGATGATCCATCATATGGATTGAGTCGCTGGCCCACCATTGGCTTGCCATTGTATTTAGTCACAATTGAGAAGGCATCAGCAGCCTTTGCTGGGCATGGCACTCGGTTATAAAAAGGGCAGAGCTGGCCCCAGCAAGCCTTAAGCTCTGAAAGGCCCACCAAGGACAGGTGGAGCTCCAGCTGCCAAGAGCTTGAAGGATCTAAGCAACATCCCAAATGGCAAGATTCAGACGCAGCCGGAGCCGCAGCCTCAGCCGCCGACGACGCAGGAAGCGAGGTGGTGCGAAGGGTGGAAAGAGAAGAGGAAGGCGCCACGGTGGCAGAAAAAAAGGTGAAGACTTTTAACATGTATCTGGAGTCTGGCTTACCTTAGCTTACAGTGCTCCTTCCTAACCTCTGATATGACTTATGCCTGAGAAGTAACCATGGTTTTAAACATCTTCTGTCTTATCTAGGGAGACGTGGCCACAGGAAAGGAGGGAGGAGGAGAAGAAAGCACTAAATCTCCATCACCCCCTCATCCCAAGAGTTGATGGCCTCTCTAGAGCTTCTGCCAAACAGAAATGAATCTGACCTTACCAACAGAGCAACCAGGATGACATCTGCATAATCAAGGAGGCTGAAACAATTTGAACATTGCCACCTGTCAATAAAGCACTGAAATTTTGTTTTTTGTGTGTTTCAGTCAGTGGGGCCTGAGGTATCTGAGGGTAATTTAAATATGACATGGAAGGTCTTAGATGAAGTACACAGGCTTGCTTGTCTGTTTGAAGCAGGCAAGAAGCCCCCCTCCCCCTGAGCTACATTCTAAGAATGTGAACAGTTTTATTCTGATTTGGCCAGTCTGTCAGTGGCCCTGACAAACTGATTCCTGGCCTTCACTCCTTTTCATCTTACTCAGTTTGTACATGGGTCTAGTTTTGTTGGGGAGTGCAAAATTTCTTGAACCTCTGCTATTGAAGCGACTGGTCAAAAGTCCCGGAGGAAATTTTTTGATGTTTACTTAATTTATGCTCTATCTTTCTCCCCAATGGGGACCCAAAGCAGCTTACATGTTTTCTGAAATTATTGAGAAAAAAGGAAAAAATGCTTAAAAATTCTGAATAAGATTAGGCAGCAAGTTCCTTTTCTGTTTTTTATTAGTAGTCTACCTTAATTCTACCTGTTTGCAGATTGTTGCCACATTTTTATTTTATTCGTCTTATTAAAACATATCCTGCCTTTCCCTGTGGTTCAAAGAAGTTTACAATAGAATTTTAAAACATTTTCCGTTTAAAACCAAAAATAGAATAACAGACTCCAAATCTCTCCCTGCTTCCCCTTAAAAGATGCCTGCCGAAGGGGTTATGGTGGTCCAGATTAAGCACATCTGTGATTAAAGGTAGAAAGATCCCCAGAGCCTCTTGACAGGAGCAGGCAAGAACAAAGGAACAAAGATGGTGACCTCCTGTAGTACACAGCATGGAAAACAATTATCTAATTTGGAGACAACAAATAAAGAGTTACCTTCTTGAAACAGGATTATGGGACATTATCCAGGATACCTGACCAGGAGATGATGACCCAGCAAAGCAGAGAACCTGGGACTCCAACAATGAAAAAGCCAGTGGGGCCATAAGGGTTTAAATGGCACAAATGTGTTAAGAGTAAGCTGTGTAATGTGAGCTGGAAAGGATGCATGTAAATTCCTCATTAAAGAGCCAACTTTATCTACAAAAGAAACTTCAGTATTAAGATGAAAGTAGGGGGGTGATTTATGTCATCATCTGGATGATATGCTTGGACTGGCTGAGCAGTTGAGTTCAGGAAAGGAAATTGTTGATCAAGATTGGATTGTGTTAATAAGCCTACTAGAGTCATATGAAAATATAGTGTCTCAGATTGAATCAGAGTAATTTGTCCCTTACAGAAGTTATAAATCAGCTGGAGGAAACATACGAACACATACAATTTGAAAAGCCTGACAAAGAATTTAAACCAAATGCTGTTCAGATGGCTTTGAATGTAAATAACAAAGGTGGGGTCATTTGTCACCTCTGTGGGAAGCGAGGTCACATTAAGAGGGATTGTTCTACTGCTAAGCAGAGGAAAGCCTTTCCCAAAGCAAATGGGGGAAATGGTGCAGAAGCTCCAATCAGATTTAAGAGGCAGCCATAAAAGAAATGTTTTATATTAATACAAAGAGCCACAAAAAGTCATATCTAGTATCTGAACGATGCCCACACAACCCACCTGTGTGCTCATAAAGATTTCTTTGAAATGTTAGATGAAGAAAAGAGACATTAAGTGCTGCAGATGGACAGTCTATAATGGGAGACGGTATTGGCTCAGGAACCATAAAATGCAAACTCCTTGCGGAGAGAGCCAAGACATTCTTGTTAGACTGCCTTTATATGTCAGAACTGGCAAATAATCTATTTCTGTGAGAGTACTTACAGAGAAAGGCACAATTACATCTTTTGGAGAAAAAATCAGAGGACAGGTAATTGCAACTGGCAAAGTGCATTAGGATTTATAAGCTCTTGAGACTTGCATGCAGAAAGCAAACTTTACCAAACATTGTGATTACAAGAATTGCTCCTGGCTATGACATAGATGGTTGGGACACAGAGACAATTATGCAATTAGCCAACTTGAAAGCCAGAATTTAACTTAAAGGCATGCAGATAAACAAATGTGTTGTTGAAGGAAAATGTATGCATTGCATACAAGTGAAGGGGGTGAGACCTAGCTTTAAGAAAAGGCATAAGACAAGCCAGAAGCAGTGATCCCCTAGAACTGATACACAGTGATGTTTGTGAACCCATGAAAACTTAAACCCCTAGTGTATTAAACAAGTGCTGACTTTTATTGATGCCTCTTCAAAATATACTGTGACCTACAGAGCCTAAAGAAGCAGAAGGGGCTGCGGAGACAAGTGTCAGATGATCAACCAGATCAAACAAAGGAGTACCACCAACAAGACTTTCTTATCTAGCAAAGGCAGAAGCTGCAAAATACACAATACAGATACCTGTCTTTTCCCCTTCTGGGGTTTAAAGGAGCCTTGGAGTGCATTTCTGACTGGGGAAAAGGCACAGGGAGTAAGAAGGCTTCCTTTCCAAAGCTGCAGAGCTGATCCATATTAAGTCTCAGACCTCTCCCCACCCCCAGCATCTTGCGTAGTTTAGCTCTTACACAAATAATTGAAAAGGAATAATAATATTTAATGACAGCACATTCTTGTTAGAATCTTGGTGGTCTTTGCAAACATTTCTCTGTTTACCTACCTTGGCAATTTTTGTGTATAGCTGTGTTTCAATAAATAAAGGGCCATGGTAAGCAGTATGTCACAATGCTCAGGATTTTATTACAGTGGGAGATCAGCAACATTTTTTCAGAAACCCACACAACATCAGAGTAGACAGGTTGGCAGTCAAGACAAAGTGATAACGTTTCCACTACCGAAATCCTGAAGCATCAAAGATGTCAAAACAAAGAGCTGGTTGTGGATGTGGCAGAGGGTATGGTCGGAAAGTTCCTCCGAGCAGGAGGAACAGGAAGTGCCGGAAGTTATACGATGCACCTCTCAAAAAGAGGAAAGGTAGATTTTCTATTTTCTATCATATTGTTTGAGTCTCTGCCTCTAATCCAATATATGCCAATAAAGGTCTGTGAGTGAGTGGGCATTTTATGCTTGGTAAATAGCTTGAACAGAAGCCATTTCCAAATCAGAATAGTTTGTGAAGTAAGTCTTAAATGTGCTGTAATAATGGGCTTTGTTTGTATATCATTTTGTTTTGCCCAGGGTATGTTCGTGTCTGTGCCACATACTACTACTGGAAAGGAAGAAAATAGTGTTCAGTAACTACTTTCCTGCTGCTTAGAAATCCAATCTCTAGCACCAGTGGATCATCACCTGGCATCTTCCGTGACAAGGAAACTCGTCGGATAAGTCACCAATGACTTTCAGTGGTAGACTGCAAGATGGGGCTCTCCTGTTATAGGAGCAACACTAGAAGCATCTGCCTGTCAATAAACTCATGAACATGCAATTTAGTCTTTGGTATCCCCCCAAATATTTCATTCTCCGGAAGTATTTTTGTTTTAAGTGATCCGTTAACAATGATGATAAACTTGCTTAAGAAAGAAAAATTGTAAACTTTCTCAAGATATAGGACTGCCAGCCTCCAAGTCCTCCTGAAATGACAACTGATTGACAGACTACAAAAACCCGTGAAGAACATGGTAGTGCTGGAGACTGGAATGGCACCACACCTGTGAAGTAGTCTTCCTTTCCCAAACCCCATCCCCCAAATCTCCAGGAATTTCCCAAACTGGAGTTGGCAGTGCTATATGAGGAAAAGTGGGATTTGTGAGGATTTGCATTTGGTGGCAGTATGAGCAGGGAATGCTACTTATATTGGGTTTACCCTATCTGTGAACACATAAGCACTAATAAATTTAAATGGAAAAGAGAACGGCAACAAAAGATATAAGATGTAAGCACCTACCTAAATCTTTCAGATTAATGGGATTAAGATCCAGGATTGTGAACATGGTTCAGTGTTAGTTAACATATTCACTGTGACTAGTCTGCAATTTTTCTCTCTCTTAAAAATAAATGAAGCATAATGGAAACATACTTCCCTCATTCAGAAAATGGGTGGAATATGTATAAAAGACTAAAAACCACACCATCTTTTGAAACCCACAGTCTTTTGAAGCCGTCATCATTCTCCCTGGAATATACAGCCTTTATCTAATTTCTTAATACTGCATCTGCATTTGGTGTAAGGCAATAGAACAAATTGACAACTACAATACAGACAGCTAGTTGAAGTATTAGTGATGTCACAATCCCCATCTGTGACTTGAATGGATCACTGACATTGCCATGGTTATATGAAGATCTAAGATTGGATCCAGACTAGATTTCCATCTACACAGGATGCTTTTGTCAGTGGAACAGAATGTTCCTGGCTCCACCTCCACCCCCCCACCCCACTTCCAGCTGCAACCAACTGATCTCCCCGCAGTTCTGCTCTTGGGGGACAGGGGATTGTTAGGAATGGCATGCGGGGCATGGTGAGGTCTGCAGCAGGAAGAGGGAATTGGTGGAAATTATTCCAAATCTTCTGTGTGGAAAATTTTATGTGGACCCAACCTCTAGATTTGTAGGACAATATTTTTTTTAAAAAAACCAATATTAAATCATCAAAACAATTTGGAGATTGACTAGAGGTTGTTTCATAGGTAAGGAAAACCTTTGAAGGAGGTAAAAGGAATTTTGTTTCATTATAAATCAGTTTCTTCCTTGGCTTTCCCTGGCAAATATATAGTATCAAACAGTTGGCCAAAAGTAGAACTACAGTGAGAATAAAACTGAATAATCCTGTAGCTGAATGAGGCGAAGGAGTTCCAAGTGTCTATCATATTTTGACTCCGTCTTAGGGATAAATTCGAGTCCCCTTGTAGTGTTAACATGAATATTAGTTAGAAAATCAGAAATATTATGTTTCCACTTCTACAACTTTTTGATCTTTAATATAACAAATATTTAATAAAGTACACAGCTTTCAAAGAAAGGTGGCTACAAAATAGGGGTAATGGTTTGTTGTAGGGGAAACACAGTGGGTCCCAATAAAATCTTTACAACTTTGAATCACAATAAATATTGAATGAAAGCACATAATAATGTTTTTGTTGAACAGAACATATAAAATTTTATTTACATATAGTTATCCAAATTCCATTTTGACATTAGCCCCTCATTGCTTGGAGAGGGTTGCCATTTTTGGTTTGGGGCACTCCTGGAGATTTGGGGGCGCAGTCTGGGGAAGGCAGGGTTTGGGGAGGGGGAGGGACCTCAACAGAATATAATGCCATATAGTCTACTCTCCAAAGCATCCATTTTCTTTTGAGGAACTGATCTCAGTAGATCAGTTGCAATATAGGGAGATTGCCAAGCCCCAGCTGGAGGTTGAGTAAACGTGGAAAAACACCGTGTCCAAACAAAACACAAAATTCTGATATGCTACTGTGCCTTCATATGTTCATTTAAATCATATACTTAAATATTCAATAAAGACCCTAGTGTATCTTATTAATTATAGTACATTGATAACTAACCTAAAGAACAATATATATCTTGTAGAAAAGTCCACAGCTACAGAGATAAATATGCAGACAGAATTGAATGCTGTAGACTGTCTTGCTTTCTGATGAGAGATGCAGCAGTCGTCAATGACAAATATTGTAGGGTGTTTTGCTTTCAAAAGTTGAGTGTTTCAAGAAATTCTTCTTCAGGCAGATTATTTTTCCTGGAACCAAAGCTCACATTGCTACAATGCCCAATTCAAACAACTCCAGAACACAGTAGAAGCCTTTTTCTTGCTTCAATTAATCTTGCTTCAAAATGGATTTGTATGTTGCCTCTAAATATGTTGATTATAGCAACATAAATGGTGATATACCTGTATTTATTTAACTTATTAAATATTTCAAAATAAAATAGTTGAATGAGAAGTAGTAAATATCCTTCATTCAGATCAGATTCCTAATATGAACACACATTACAAGTAGGTCTCTTCTGAGAACGAAGGCTGTTCTTTCCAGTTGCTTCCCTAGTAATAGAAACATTCATTGTGGGAAGGGAGACTTTGCACTATTGAGGTCATACCTCTAGCACTAAATTTTAATTTAATTCACTATGGCTGCAGTCCTAAGCACACGTAGTAGGGAATAAGCCTCATTGAACTGAATGGGACTCAATTCTGAATAAACAAACTTATGATTGTATTGCAAATAAATCTTTAAAATTATCAGTGACAAAATACTATTTCTGCCAATTACAGTATGTTTTGGGCATGTATGGTCCATCATCAGGGCCAAGTCAGAGATCATCCATTGTATTGAGTCACAATTGAGAAGGCATCATAATCCGTTGCTGGGCTTGGCACTCGGTTATAAAAGGGGCAGAGCTGGCCCCAGTAAGCCTTAAGCTCTGAAAGGCCCACCAAGGACAGGTGGAGCTCCAGCTGCCAAGAGCTTGAAGGATCTAAGCAACATCCCAAATGGCAAGATTCAGACGCAGCCGGAGCCGCAGCCTCAGCCGCAGAAGACGCAGGAGGCGAGGCGGTGGGAAGGGTGGACGGAAGAGGAGAGGGAGACGCCGGGGTGGCAAAAGGAGAGGGAGAGGTAAATGAGTTTTAACATCCATCTGACACTTTTACGCGTAAAACCGCTTCCTCACGTGGCTGGGGCCTGAGCTGTAACCATGTTTATTTGGTGTCCTGTCTAGGGAGACGTGGCCGCAGGAGAGGAGGGAGGAGAAGAAGAAAGAGTGACCACTGAACCTCCTGCTCCCCTCATCCCATACTTTGTCAGCCTTTCCTGAGCTTCCACCCAACTGGAAAGAATCAAACCTTACCACAGAGCTTCCAGAATGACTTCTTCAAAATCCAAGGAGGCTGAAACAATTTGAACACTGCCACCTGTCAAATAAAATGCTGACATTTATTTGGTGTCTTTCATTTAATGAAGCCTGAAGTAACCATTGTGAGCCAACTGGTAAAAGAAAACAAAATGGTGACCTGGATTGTCTGAATCTTAATGGTAATTGAAGTGAGCTTCATGGTTTGCACCTCATATTTTCTAACTGAATAGAATTATTCCTCATAGATATAATTTACATGGACGCTTAGGGCCTGTGATAGTCTCTGTGAATATATGCAGTGAATCCTGCAGGAACTGAAGCTCATGGGGTGTCAGCAAGAAGACATTGCAAGTCCATTGACCTTCAGGAGTAGCTTTCTGTGACCACAGTGTGTATCAGGGAAGAGATCTGTTCTCTGAGCTTATTTCATTCACTGTTCATTGGATCCAATGTGTCGTTTTCAGTTAGGGAGATTTAAGCACATTCCTAAATCTCTGAAATCAAATGGACTTGAATGTACATAGTTCTGGTGGTTGTGAACATGGGTGTGTTACATAGTTGCTGTCGACACACATTGACACCTGCCCCAGTAAAAACACTACAGAAACATACCTCCCTCTTAGGAAAATAGGCGGTAATACCAAGTAAACATGTGGTTCTCAATGATGCACTGACCACTTGGAGGAATGAAGAAATAATCCAGGTTGGATGCTGGATTTTCATAACAATTACTAAGAATCACTCTCCCTCAATCCCCTTGTCCACCTGCTGCTCCTATCTGCCACAGATTATCCATCTGTGACCTTTTGGCATCAAAGTATCTAAGACCCTTTTAATTCTCCTTCCTCTTGACCACCCACAAGTGTCTTTGATGTGCCACTTCCTGCCAGTCCTACCTGCCAGGGGTTATCCATCATGCTTCTGTGGATCTTTTCTGTCATTAATATTTACTATGAATAATAAATATAACAGAATGCCTATAAATATATAAATGTCCTTTAGGAAAAGGGGGCTTTTAGTTTCTATCATGATGTGAACCAGTTTCTTGGAGAGAGTGATTGGTGGTAATGGTAAGATTAGTAAAATGAGGGGTTGATAAAGCAGGAAAGGCTGAGAACCACTGAACTAAAGCATACTTTGAAAGAAGACAATTTTTGGAAACAATACTTTGTCATTCTGTCTAAAGTGTACAGCCTTTGTATCAGTTCTTTTGCATCAGCTTTTAATCATTCTTTCCAAACTTGGGGTGGGGTGCATTTTTGTGTGTGTGCATGGCCGAGTTCAGACTCGCAGTTTGCCCCAATATAGGCACGTTTCAGAAACATTCCACAACCGGATTAAATGGGCTGTTCACACAGGCACATCTGTCAGGCGTTCCCCACCCGTACTCAACCCATCTTGTAATGCTTCGCTCCTGAGTTTAAAAGATACCTGGTGAAAGTGGTAGCAAACCCTGGAAAGGGAGCATAAGCGCAAAAGCGCAAATCTCCAGATTACCAAAAAAGAAAGCCACGCCTTACAGCCGTGCCTCCGGGCCAACAGTGTGAACGCTCCCTTGCGCCTCCTCCCGGTATTCTCCCGCATCAGTCACTGCAGTGTAAACGGGAAAACCCGGAACAGTTTTTTCCGGCTTTTTTTTTGCCATGACTCCCTCCCGCTTCAAACTGCCAGTCTGAATTTATTTATTTATTTATTTTTTGCATTTATACCCCGCCCTCCCCAATGGGCTCATTTGTGTGCATCCATGTCTGGAAGTCATGGCAACCTCTGGTGACTCCTACTGGGGCACAGAGGACATTCAGAGAAGTGGCTTGATAGCTTGCCTTTCACCTCCCAGGCCTGGTATTTTCTGGAGGTCTCCCATCCAAATACTTGCCAGGGTCAGCCTTCCTTAGCTGCCAAGATCTGACAAGAACAGGCTTGCCTGGGCTATCCAGGCCATTGTTTCCAAACCTGAGAGTACAGACTGAAAGAAACTGTATGTGCATGAAGTTGAAGCCTGCCTCATGTCACAATTCCCCTCTGTGACTTGATTGATTCACTAAGAATTGATTCAGTAATATGATACCATTTTTACAGGACAAAATGGTTTATGTTCAGGCATCCAAGCTACTAAACGTTGTATTCATTATTGAGATCAAAGTTTTGAAGTGGCTTCACTTTTGGTTCTCCCTGACAAATAGATCATGCCAAATCATTGGCCAAAAAGTGAGCGACTATAGTGAGTTCCTTGTGGTTAAAATGGAGTGCAAATAAGCTCCAGCTATATATATTATTTAGGGAGTAAATGTAAGCACCCTAAGAAGCAAGAACCTTTTTATTCACTGTTACTTATTTCCAGATAAGTCATGAATACATACCAGCTTTCTGTTGCAATATTAGCATCAATAATTCTTACATAATCTGAAACTGTGGATTTCTGCAAGCATACTTACTGATTTTTAACATAACAAATGTTTAACCAAGTACACAAATGTATTTTCAAATGAGATAAAAAGAGAAAATAATTATTGCAAAATAAGAGTAATGGTCTGGCACAAATGGTGACATACTATGATTTATTTATTGAATTTATTAAATACTTCAAAATAATGTACACACATGAAGCTGCCTTATATTGAACCAGACCCTCAGTCCATCAGGGTCAGTATTGTCTACTAAGACTGGAAGCAGTTCTCCAAGGTCTCAGGCAGAGGTCTTTCACATCACTGCCTGCCTTTTGACTGGAGTCCTTTTAACCGGAGATGCTAGGAACTGAACCTGGAACCTTCTGCATGCAAATCAGAGGTCCCTTCATCTAGCCATGGCCCCTCCCGATAAATGTAATCCATGGACTTGAAATTACCATCATTTATACACATTGGATTCTTCATATAAACATATATTAAAAATAGGTCTCATTCAAAGAAAGATTCATTTCCCAATAACATAATAAATTAGGAAACAAATTTTGTGCAACCTCACAAAGGTAATTAATATATTTTTAAATTTTACTCAACTTTATTTAATAAAATGGACAGTGAGGAATGAAAATATGTCTGTTAATTGGTGCATATATTGCTGGATTAATGTGCTATATACGGTCCATCATATAGCCTGACTCACTGACTTGCCAATAGAGCATCCATTGTATTGAGTCACAATTGAGAAGGCATCATAATCCGTTGCTGGGCTTGGCACTCGGTTATAAAAGGGGCAGAGCTGGCCCCAGTAAGCCTTAAGCTCTGAAAGGCCCACCAAGGACAGGTGGAGCTCCAGCTGCCAAGAGCTTGAAGGATCTAAGCAACATCCCAAATGGCAAGATTCAGACGCAGCCGGAGCCGCAGCCTCAGCCGCAGAAGACGCAGGAGGCGAGGCGGTGGGAAGGGTGGACGGAAGAGGAGAGGGAGACGCCGGGGTGGCAAAAGGAGAGGGAGAGGTAAATGAGTTTTAACATCCATCTGACACTTTTACGCGTAAAACCGCTTCCTCACGTGGCTGGGGCCTGAGCTGTAACCATGTTTATTTGGTGTCCTGTCTAGGGAGACGTGGCCACAGGAGAGGAGGGAGGAGAAGAAGAAAGAGTGACCACTGAACCTCCTGCTCCCCTCATCCCATACTTTGTCAGCCTTTCCTGAGCTTCCACCCAACTGGAAAGAATCAAACCTTACCACAGAGCTTCCAGAATGACTTCTTCAAAATCCAAGGAGGCTGAAACAATTTGAACACTGCCACCTGTCAATAAAACGCTGACATTTTATTTGTGTCTTCCTTCATTCAGTGTGGTCAGATATTTATTGGGAGCAAACTGGTAGAAGGTATTTAAGGCTGGTCTAGGTTGTATGAACCTTGGTTTAAGTTTGAGTTTGCTCCCCGGTTTTCACCCCATTTTCCTAAATCATCACGCTTTTCTGAGAAGGCAAAAATATGTTTTAATAAAAATTAAAAAATAAAGTTACACATGGACCCTTTTTCTGTGGCAGTGGTCTCTGTGAGTGAACAGTTGTGTGCAGAAACATCAACATAAATCAGATGGACTCTCTGAGCATTGCAAGGTATTTTGAACTGATATATATGTATAATAAATTGTATCTTACCTGTTTCTTTGAGAGAGATTAAGCACGTAACTGAATCTCTATGAAACCAGTGTGCCATGTAGCTGAATACTTCTGATTGGTTTGTGGCCTAATATATATATACAATGTGATATCAAAGTCTACACAATCTCAAAAAAACCCCCCATCAATGAAGCATTGAAGAAATGAGTCTTGCTCTTGAACTGGGCAGCAAGGTGTTAAGTACATCTAAACCACAGAATCTTTCAAAACCAACACATTGTTTATGGGGCAGAAAGGCAGAGGATATAAAAGTTGTAAATGAAGTCATTCCTGAATTATATTGCCTTTTTCTTAATCCTAAATTTTGCATCTCCCTTTGATCATTGTTATTTCCATCTTGGGAGTACAAACTGACAGTGATGCTAAAAGGGATATACTGTCATTCCTTTAGGATCACTCTCTTTGAGCCATTGGATGCGTTGGTTGCTTCTGAATGACTATTAGAATCTATTGATTTCCCAAAGGACCAAAAGAAATCACTAAAACAAAGATTATTGTTTTCTCACAAGCTGATCTTGAGACCCTGTCTCAGAATGGCAGAATTTCAGGAAAAAACAGACAAATAATCCATTTGTTGGCTTATTTTAATGCAATCCATTAGGTATTTGGGCCACAATCCAGTCCAGCATTTACATGCATTCTGATGGGCAATTTCCATCCCCATGCAGCCCACTAGTGTTAGATTTTTAGTTTTTACACAGAACAGTTTAAAAGAGGGACTCAAGAGTTTCTATTCATCATTTTGTACATCACTTTTAGTCAGTTTATGGCAGTAATACAAGCTTGCAGGCAGCTCTGCCTCAAGCCCTTATGCTGATCAATGAACATCTTCAAAATCCTTCAGATGAAAGCCCCATTCCATTCGTACTTACATCCACAAAATACTCTTTCTGTCAGAGTATGTATTGCTAGATTAATGTGCTATATATGGTCCATCATATAGCCTGACTCACTGACTTGCCAAATAGATCATCAATTGTATTGAGTCACAATTGAGAAGGCATCACAATCTGTTGCTGGGCTTGGCACTCGGTTATAAAAAGGGCAGAGCTGGCCCCAGTAAGCCTTAAGCTCTGAAAGGCCCACCAAGGACAGGTGGAGCTCCAGCTGCCAAGAGCTTGAAGGATCTAAGTAACATCCCAAATGGCAAGATTCAGACGCAGCCGGAGCCGCAGCCTCAGCCGCCGACGACGCAGGAGGCGAGGCGGTGGGAAGGGTGGACGGAAGAGGAGAGGGAGACGCCGGGGTGGCAAAAGGAGAGGGAGAGGTAAATGAGTTTTAACATCCATCTGACACTTTTACGCGTAAAACCGCTTCCTCACGTGGCTGGGGCCTGAGCTGTAACCATGTTTATTTGGTGTCCTGTCTAGGGAGACGTGGCCACAGGAGAGGAGGGAGGAGAAGAAGAAAGAGTGACCACTGAACTCCTGCTCCCCTCATCCCATACTTGTCAGCCTCTCTCAGGCTTCTGCCAAACAGAAATGAATCAAACGTTACCAACAGAGCAACCAGGATGACTTCCTCAAAATCCAAGGAGGCTGAAACAATTTGAACATTACCACCTGTCAATAAAACGCTGACATTTTATTTGTGTCTCTTTTTTAAATCTACTGGGCATTAGGCAACTACTGGAAACCAAATGCTGGAGGGAAACTTAATACTAATATGGGTGATTGCATATGGTTGGAAGGAGAACTCAAAATGGACTTTAGAAAAATGAATACTTACATGAATATATATAATATGGAATGAATATTTATATGAATATATACAATCGGATATATTGGAATGTTTAAAGCACGATAAGATATGGACTACAAAAATGAAGGAGATAAAAAAGAAATGGTCGGTATACTTTAAATGGGTGTATAAAGGGGAAGCCAACGGGTATATTGGAAAAGTTGGAAAGAATGTGCTCGTGGTTGAACATGTGATTTGAATAACATGATGTTGGCCACCTTAAGGGGGGGGGGAATAAAATAGGGGAAACGAAGTATCAAAAATTTTGGAACTAAACTGTAATGTAATAACAATATTGGGTTACAATAAAATTATTTAAAAAAAACTAATATGGGCTGATGCTAATTGAAGTTAGCTTTGTGATTTGCACCCCATGAATAAAACTCCATTGGGCTTTATTTAGTATAGGTAATGTAGAATGAACCCTGGCATAGTGTATGTCATTGATACTCACAGGATGACTTGGGAGCCACATGTGGCTCTTCTGAGCACTTTCCTCCAATGTGGCACTCATCCTATGTTTCAGAAAAGTGGGAATGGCCATCATCCACACATGAATCTGCCTTATACAGAATCAGACCTTTGGTCCCTCGAGGTCAGTATTGCCTACTCAGACTACAGGTGGCTCTCCAGGGTCTCAGGCACAGGCCTTTCATATCACCTACTGCCTGGTCCTGAAAATGGGACATTCTGCATTCCAAGCAGTTGCTATACCACTGAGCCACAGCTCCTCCCATTGTCTAGTAGGACTTCTGATTGGTAGGCGATTACTGCCTTGAAGCAGTCAGGCCACATACCAGGGATGACAGGGGGCTGATCCTACCTAATGTCTCCCACCCTTCTCCGGAGCCTTTGCTCTCTCATCCCAGCTTTCAGGTAGTTGCAGGGAGGAAAGCAAGCTGTCTGCAAAGAAAAACAGTCCAACACCTCCTGGGGAAATGAGAAACCTGGCCACAGTAGCATGGTAGTTGTTTTACTCCCCTTTCTCTGTGGCCATCTTGTTCTCCTCCAGGTGCCTTGGTGCCTCTGTAAGTACTTCCCCCAGTGTTATTTTAGTCACATTAATAGACTCTGTGTGAGGATTTCTGCATAGTCTGTATCCTTTACTATAAGATCCAGAATATGAAGACTCCTTAGGCCAGGGGTGTTGAACACATATATTAGGATGGCCAGATATGACACAAATGTCACCTTTTTGGGCTGGACCGTGTATGCCATGAAATGTGATGCCAGGTACTGGAGATATAAACCTCATAAAGGATGCAGGGAAACCCAATTAACTATATTATTTTTTACTCAAAATACAGACATAAACAATTGTTTCTTAGCAGTGAAACCAACGGATTGACTGGGGAACCCACAAAAGCCCCAATAGATTTATTTAACCATATGCAAGACAAGCCCGCCTCCCACCCAGGCTTTGCCAATGAGGGAGAGATTCTCTCTCCCCCCCCCCCCCCGTTTTTTTTTTCCCCTTTGTTTTCTGCACACAGCATGTGACAGAGCCCTTTCCCCACCTTGGCTTGCTAACTTGTGCCAGTCATGGATTCCTCTGATCTGCAGCACAGTAGCACATTAAGATAGAGCCAAAAAAGAAAAATCTTCTATTTTAGCCCACAGTGGAGAATGCTCCAAGGGATTTGGGACCACAGGGGGTGGGTGGCAGCAGCACCCTCTGTATTCTGCCTTTCACAAGTGGACTCATAGTGACCCGTTTTAGAGTGTGTGCTGGTGCCCATGAAGCTGTTTTGGCAAAGCCTCGTTTCATGCTCAGAGGAAGAAACAGACACTTTTATGGAGATACATTGGAGGGGGGGGGGATTCCCATCTGGCACACTGCAACCCAGGAAAGTGGAGGTGGGACAATATGGGGGTGGGGATCTTCATGCATGTACAAGGCTCTGTCCATCATGTGTAAATAAAGGAAGGGGATATTTGGTTTCAAACAAAATGGATTGTAATTTAACCTTCTTTGTACAATGATCCCTTGTAGAGACTTTGCACTGTATCATAGCTCATTCATAACAAATTAAATAAATAATGATATGCTCACCAGCACTGTACACATTTGCCCCCCCAATAAAAATTATTTGATATGCTAATGAGGCCAGAGGATTGCCCAGCCTCTTTGCTCAGTCACAATGAAGCCAAACCACCCTCTGCAATGTCACAATGCTCCATGTCCTCCTAGGTCATAATAGGTCTGCCTATAAATATGCTAGCATGTCTGGCCTCAGCTCACTTTCCCCCAGTGCCTGAGCCCTCCCATAGAGAGGCTTTCCTTTCTTACCTTTCCCCCTAATTTCCTCTCCTGATTCCTTCCTTCCCTCTTCCTCCCCCCTGCATCCTCTCCCTCTGCTCCTATCTTGACCCTTCTCTATCCAGCCCCTCCCCCCACCATGGTAGGTATAATCCATTCAGCTGCGGTGGACGATGGCTGTTCATCTTCCAGGACGATGGCTGTTCCAAGACACCGACGAACGTCCAACGAGTTCCTTGTTGTCACTGCCGTGCTTTCCAGGAAGATGCGACCGGTCATTGGAATCTCCCAGCTGCATGTTTTATATTACTATATGCTTCCTGTGTGTAACTCTGCCATATGATAAATACATAAATAGTGACAGAGAGGCCTGTTGAGATAAGGCCAGGCCTCTGCCCACTATTTTAATCGGACAGTGCAGGCTGTGAGCTGGTTGCCTATATTGGAGCCGAGAAGGAATTTTTCCCTGTGACCCCGCCCAGATTGGCCTGGTGGACGCAGGTTTTTCGCCTTCTCTGCACTGCCTTCATTGTGTTAGCTGCCCCATCTTGACTGGCAACTAACACAATGAGTTAAAATGTAGGAAATCAAATTTACACAGAATCCAATAAACTTTCATCATTTCACACTATTACTTTGGTCATGTGTCTTTCTTTGCTGCCGGGAAACGTGTCTTTTGCAACGTGCTGTGACTTCTGTCAGATTATGTTTCATTAACTGAAATGGGACTTGCTTCTAAGTAAAGAGGAACAGACCTTCATTGAAACCAATTCAAGCACCCTAACTTGTTCAGTGTTCAGTACTGATGTGGGCCATGACTTGATCAGTTATCTGACCTGCAGAAACTTCCCTACTCAGCTGTCCGACCTCCGTCCTTCCCAGCCTTCAGTGCAGGCTGAAGCTTTTCAAATCCACCATCTCCTCCTGCCTCCCTGGTGGAGATATCCCCCTGGAGAAGGTCAAAGACTTGAACATTTTGTCTCCCTTTCCCAAACATCTAAAGGTCTGCCAGAAAATGCTGCTGGCCTCAGGAACTGCTGTCATGCTGGCAAGCCATAGGGGCTGTTGAAGCTGCCAGGCCCCATGGTATCCCATGTCCCAGATCCACTCAGCTTGGTGGGCCTGAAGAGGTCAGTGCTGAATTTTTGAGAAACAGTAATAGATGCCACCACACAAAATGACTGGTGTGGGTGGGTGGCAGAAGAATTGTAAACTATCACTTAGTTGCGTCATGGTGCTCACCAGCATGCCTTTCGTCTGCTAACCCACACTTTGCTAGCTGCTTGTGAGTAGGGGATGGTTTCCAACTCTTGGTTAGAAAAATGCTGAAGAAGTTGGAGGTGGAGCCGGGGGAAGGCGGAGTTTGGTGAGGGACCCTAGGGGGAGAGAATGCCATAGAGTCCACCCATCCCCAAGGGATCTTTTTTCCTCCAGGCAAATTGATCTCTGTCATTTGGAGGTCATTTATAATTCCAGATCTAACCCTACCTTGAAGCTGGCAACCCTAGCATACGGCTATCGAGTTAGCCAGCCAAATGCCTTGGTTTGGTCACTTTGATTTCCCTCAAAATATGTTGATTAATGAATTTAAAACCTTGTATTCTCACCAAGGGCACCAGAAGAATATGAAGGGTATATTTCCAGTGCTAGGCTCCAAGCCTGCTAAGCATCCAAGCCTCCCTGCCTCCAATGCACAGTGCTTGCTTACATCATCACTGGCTAATTGTGCCCTTTTGCTCTCCCCCTTCAAGGGATCTGAGTGCAGCTGCTGTTGTGTCAAACCTTTGGGCCTTCAGACTGTCCCCACAGAAGACCACTGCCTCCCATGTATGCCTTTTTCCTGAATTCCTGCT
>NW_015164687.1:321752-337342 GCF_001447785.1 Gekko japonicus
GACCATTGGTTACTCACCGTGAAGGGTCCTTCTCCTCTGAGGTCTGGAGGACATCTTGGCCCTCCCGGGGTCGCCACACTTCCATGGGTCACCGACTGCATTTGGCCTGTCACAACATACAGAGAGAGTGAGATCAACTTACCTGAAGGTGTTTTCAGAGAGGAACGGCATTCGACTTGCCCTTGCAGTAGCCCTGTTTGCATATACTGCTTAGAAGGAGGTCCCTTCTCTTACCTCTTTCCTCTCGCCTTTTACTTGTCCTGTTACTTCTTGTTAAGATTAATGTTATGCTGTTGTTTTTTTGAGTTCTTCCTGTATTATAGTTCTGTACTACATTGCTTTTGGGAGCACCAAAACTGAGCCAGGGGTGACTCCCACCACAGGAAACAGGAAGAAGTTGAACTTAGTCCTGCCTCCCTGAAGATGGATGGGAATCACCCATACAAGATGTCCTCCAGACCTCAGAGGAGAAGGACCCTTCACGGTGAGTAATCAGAGCAGCACGCCAATCCATGTGCCAGCCCTCCTCCTCATCTCTTCCTGGCTCTCCCTGTCCCTTCGTCAGCTAACTATGGCTCTGTGTGCCCGTTCTCAACAAACCCCCTCAGTGTCACCATTTGAAAAAAAAGCACGCAAAGCCAGTTGGTGCAGTGGTGGCAGCGCCGGTTACTCTGCTCTGACCCCCATGTAGTGGCTTCTCCAATCTTCATGGTGCTGCAGTCAGAGGAGGCAGGAGGGGGAAAACACCACTCCTCTTTCTCTGTCTTCCCTTCTATTCCCCCCAACACTATTTTAACTTAGCCTCTTAGCCCCACCCTCTAGCCATTTCCTTGCTTTTTCTTGACGGCTTCAACCACATACACACCTCACCACATGCACCTGCTTGCACCCCCAAGCAGCCTCCTGCCTTTCCTCCCTTACACCAGTTGCTCGCGGGCCAGGTAAGGGCCTGCATGGGCTGAATTCGGCCCCCGGACTTTATGTTTGACACCCCTGCCATAGGCTGTCAGGAGGCTTCAGACTCTTCTGAACAGCATGGCATGATATTGGCTACTATTTGCTGCTAATCTAATGCACGAAGTGGATATTTAAGATTTTACAGCATTCGATTGCAAGAGATGATTTGGTCCCTGTGTATAATCAGAAATCTTCAGTATATGCTTTTTTTAAAAAATCTTACATTGGTGATGATTCCATTCTGTCTAGCAACTGTTTTTCTAGCAGCATATTCCTATAACAACTAAAGCAACATTTGATTGAAAACCATTTCAAGCACAATTAGTAGAATATTTTTGATTTATTATGAAAACCTCTGACTTAATTGTTCTATAGAAGGAACATGCCTTTTCTATTTAAGAGGCATGTGCTATGCTATTGAGCCATTGAGTTGAACATACAACATCCCAAAAGGTCACCTTTGTCTTTGCTCTACTGCTTCTGCCCCCGTTGGGATAAAATGGAGCAAAAAGAGAAAACACCAGAGTTGTTTCTTATCCAGGCTTTTCTTGCAGTTTGTCAGATGAAAAATAGCCAACAATTCTTTGAATTCTATTGGCAGAACTTGTAGATGACAGATGTTTGCAGAATTAAGGGTATGGTGGTGTGCTGGGAATGTTTTACAAAAACATTAATGAAGTATTAACAGGAAAACAAAACAAAGTTATGTGTTTCTATTCTACCAGAGTCTGTTGGCAAAGGTGCAGTTAGTTCAATACAAGATATCATTACATGCCTTCTGTATAGACTACATGGTGCGACCAACAGAGCGCCAGCTCCCAAGGGAGTTAAACTGGGCCAGACAAGAGACAAAGCGGCATAAGTGACAGGAATGGGAATTCTCCCGCAGGTGGGTGCGGGGTCGATGAGCTCCGTCGGCGCGGCTGCTTCAGCACCAGAGCCCTTGGACAGCTCCCTGCCAGTCGGGCTGCGGCGAGGGACCAATGGCGCGACCTGCCTAACGACTCGGGGTACCGGCTGGGAGTCCACCAGCCGCGCGTCAGCTGGGAGAGAGAAGGGAAGTCAGGCTGGGTCTCTCCGGGACACTCCCTTCCCCACCCAGCGCCACTTCTGCAGCCCTCCGGGAGGGCAACGCTTCACTCCACTCTCAGGTCCACGGCAGTCCGAGGCGGGCGCCTAGTTCCCTCCCTCCCAACCATGAGCGGCAGGAGGGAGCAGCAGGCGGAGAAGAGAGAGGAGGAACTGCCCGCTTACTTTGCCGCCCTGGGCACCGGCAGCCCCAAGCCCCGGCAGAAATACGGAGGCATGTTTTGCAACGTGGAGGGCGCCTTTGAAAACAAAACGCTGGACTTTGAATCTCTCCGCGGAGGAAAGCGAGAAAGCCAGCCGTCCAGCCGCTCGGATCTGAGCCAGCGCTCCAGTGACTCGGAAGGGCAGAGTGAAGCCAGCAGCGGAAGCCTCAGCGCTCCTCTCCTCACACCCGCAGGCCCCCCGGCTTGTCCCCCTTCGGACGGAGTAGCAGAGGAGTTGCTCAATGGCTGCCATCAGGTAACGGGGAAAGAAGACGCTGGGGACGGTCACTGGAAGAAATCAATGAAGGAACTAAACTGTAGGCTTGTTCTTAAAGTCCCCCCCGGCCCCCCTCGCGTGGCTTTCCTTCCCCGTCGTATTTTTCCGCACTTGTTTTAAAACCCGCCACTTCCCCTCCCCTCCCCAATCTGCAGAAGTGTATTTAATAGCACTCGAAGGTTTTGAATAACTCTTAAGGTAAGTCCCATGCCCTGAACGGGGCGGGGAGGGCAGGGCAGGGAGAAGTATTTAGCGCGTCTGCATCCCGTACCAGTA
Source organism: Gekko japonicus (assembly GCF_001447785.1). Classification (NCBI taxonomy): domain Eukaryota; kingdom Metazoa; phylum Chordata; class Lepidosauria; order Squamata; family Gekkonidae; genus Gekko; species Gekko japonicus. Next base: position 324,555 of record NW_015164687.1, read on the forward strand.
AAATAGGTACTTGTACTGCTTGCTTCCCCTGTGCGCATGTTCAGCACCAGGGAGAGCGACACGGCAACGAATTTATTCCTAGCAATCAATTCTGCATCCAGACATGCCCCATGCAAGAACGGCGACCCGCAAACTTCGGGGCCTCTGGAACAAATAATAAACTGCGATGGAATTCTGAAATTAATACAGATGTGGTCCTGTACGTAACTGTATTGTAATACTGTGTTTAATTACGTCTCGTTTCGGAGAATCAATAGCAGCCTCTGAAGAGAGGTGGAGATTGATTTGCCCGGCCCCTTTAAAAGGCTGAATACTTAGTTGCCTCTAGTGATCACTTTGCATGTGGCTTTTGAGCGTCGCTTCTGCGGGGCCTCGCCAGAGTTGGACGTCCCACTGGTAGGATCACAAGGGTGATCAATCATTTGTTGTTGCGCAAGGCAAATGAGAGCCACCAGAGATTTTTGCCTTGCCAAATCAGAGTTTACCTCCTAATCACTCCGCATGCTCAGTAGAAGCCCCCCCAGGTCCAACCAATGCAGCTGCTGCTACCATTAAAGTCAATGGCAGTAGTTTGATCGTTTTTTAGCAAAACAAAGTGGATGGAGAGGACATCCCCGAAAAATGTAAGGGAGTGCATGGAAAGTGCATGGAATAATGAAGACAGAATCCAGCAGTGGAGCAGGTGATTCTAAAGGTGGAGCTGGATAAGCAATAAAGACATAGCCTCAGTCCCTCACAAACACACCTCCCCTTCTGCATCTAAAACTGGAGCTCCGTGCAATGCGCCTGCCACCTGCCACTTTATGCTGATAAATGGTTTTTAATAAAGAGCTGCACAAAGGGGAGTGGGCCTCTTTCTTAAAAATTGCTCCTGGGAATTCGAAAAGAATGATTTTTAGGAAGAACCAACTATTGATTTCTCTGGTGTGTGGTTCCCCCGCAAGAGCAAATAGAGTCCCAGATGAAGGTTTATAGCAAGTAAAGAGCCCTGCTGGATTATATCCAGGGTCCATCCAGACCAGTATCCCGTTTCCAACAGTGGACAGTCACTTGCCTCCGGGAAGCCTTCAGAGAAGCATGAAGACCTCCCTGCTTGAGGTTCCCAGTAAATGGTACTCAGAGCACCTCCAGGGATCTGCCTAACTTTTCTGCGAAGGCCATCAACGTTAAAGGGCATCACCATATCCTCTGGCAGTGAGTTCCTTTATTTTCGATTCTAAAGACACATTTCTAGAAATAAGCTCCACTGATTGAACTGAGTAGGACTGTGAGAAGACTTATTTAGGATTGCCCTTATTTTTGTGTGAAATAGTGCCTCGCGGGAAGCGAACCTGAAGGTCTGAATCCATGCGAGTGATTCTCCCACCACCAGCCCATGGATTATTACCCAAATGTCTGGACTGAACTCCTGGCGGAGCTCAGGGAGGAAGCTCAGCCTGACACGAACTAGTTTCTCATGTTAGCAGGTCTATGTAGGGTTACTTGGAAAGAATTCCCGTCGAACAAGGTGGGGCTTCTGACTCAATATGCATAGGATCGGGTTGCTAGTTACGAATTATCACGGCTAATCTTTGGGGGAGAGCGACAGTAGTGAACCTATACCCAGTTTGTAGGAGGCAAATCCCACCGCAGAGCTGCAGGCGATTTCCTTCCAAGTAGTGAGGGCGGGCTGAAAGTTCACCGACGAGGGTTAACATTTGGCTCTGAGCGGAGGACAGAAGCGCGCGCACACTCCCCAATACCCCGGAACCGGAGCACCCCCGGCTATGTCCCGACTCCCAACTGGGGCGCAAAGGAAGCCGCAGAGGGGCCGGTGCCCGCCCTTGAGCTTCTCTTGGCTCTGAGGCAAGGGCAGGAGCACATATACCCCCCCCTCCAATACCCCGGAACAAGAGCAGCCCGGCTGTGTCTAGGCTCCCCAACCGGGGCGCAAAGGAAGCCGCAGAGGGGCCGGGAACCCGCCCTGTCCGGCGCTTCGCCGACCCGCTCTCTCCCTCCCCGAAGAGGCCCGGCGGCCACGCGCCCTCTGTCGGCCGTCGAGGGGCGGCGCAGGTTCCTCTTGGGGAGGGCAGCGCCAGGCGCTTGCTTGGTCGGAGGACCCGCACCGAGCCTCTGCCGCCGCCGCCGCTCGCTCGCTCGCTCCCTCCCTCCTCGCCAGAACAATCCGCCGGGCGGGGAAGCGCGCACGCACAGGCTGCACCGCGCCAGCCAGCCACCCAGCCAGCCAGCTAGCTGCTCTCGCTCCCCCGGCCGGAGCCACAGCCCGCCGCCCGCCCGCCCGCCTCCCTCGTCGCCACCGGCCTCCTTCCCTCCCGGCCTGGCCTCGGCCTGCGGGGAAGATGTCGTACCAAGGCAAGAAGAACATCCCTCGGATCACGGTGAGAGAGGCGCGGGCCCCGGCCGGCTCCCCTCCTCCTCCTGCCGCCTGGCGCTCGCGGAGGCTGCCGGCCGGGCCGGGGCGAGGGAGAGGCGGCGGAGGGTGCGGGTGGGCCGCGGGGAAGGGCGGGGGGAGGGGGGCGGGAGGCAGGCGCGATGGAGGCTGGATCAGGACGGTCGGGCTGGGACTCCTCGCAGGGTTGCCAACTCCGGGGTGAGAAATTCCAGATTTGGAGGTGGAGCCTTGGGAGGGCAGATTTTGGTGGGGAGAAGGACCTCGATGGAGTATAACGCCATAGAGTCCACCCTCCAAAGCAGACCCCCCACCCCCCGGGGGGAACTGATCTCTGTCGTTTGGAGATCTCTGGGAGATCTCCAGGTCCCACCTGAAAGCTTTTAACTATAACTGGGAATGGGGGTCAACAAGAGGCTGCAGACCAGAGAAGCTTTTCCTCTGGACTGTTTCTTCTTGTTGTTACCTGTCTGAATGCCAACATGGGCTTGGCTGGCACTTCTCCTGCAACCTCAGACTTCCAGGAATACCTGGATTTGAAAGGTTTCAACTGCCAAGAACCTTGGAGACTATCCCGGACAGCTTCCCTATGGAGAATCACACAAGGATAGTTAACACAATCCCCTGCTCTCCCTGCTACCTTCTCTTTTCCCCCAAACTTCTCTGTTGGGTTAGATGTGGCACATGGATGTGTGCGGGCATAGGAATACCAAGCCTCACCCTGCAGGCTTGATATCATTCTTGCATAAGCAAGTTTTGATAGTTCGCTCCATGAAACTCTCTTAGATAACTTTTTAGGCTCCGTCTTCATTTTCGAGCCCGTGCCTGAACGTCATCTTCTTGTTAGTAAAGATCCCTTGGATACAGCTGACCTTGCCACCTGGATCCACATCACAGTAACATCGGGACTTAGACTACTGCAATGCAATACTGTACATTGGTCTCCCCTCAAAATCGATTCGGAAACTCCAACGAACGCAGTGAGCTAGGCGGAGCCTGCACGTGACTCCCGTTCTGCAGGCGCTCCGTCGGCTGCCCATTTCTTCCTGGGCCCAGTTTAAGGCATTTGCTATCCCACCCAAAGCCCTTCATGGCCTCGGTCCCTCTTCTCTGTGGGACCACCTCTCCCTCATGCTGTGCTGCGACAGCTTCGCTCATGTCAACAGGCCTTTCTGTGGATGCCAACCTGCAGATGGATTAAATCAGCAACTGCCCGTGCACAGGCTTTTTCTGTTGTGGCTCCCACCATGTGGAGTGGGCCTGTCCAAGGAGGGCAGGAAGGCTCCCACTCTCCTGGCTTTCCACACAGGATGCAAAATGGAATTATTCAAGAGGGCCTTTCTGCACAGGATAAATGATATGGGACTGTGGTCCATACTGCCATGAGTAGAAAGCTATTATGTAATTTTTGCTCCACTGAATGTGTCACAGTAATACAAATGCTACACTTTGGTTCTGGTTCTAGACTTTTACAGTTGCATGAACACATGAAACTGCCTTATACCGGATCAGACCCTTGGTCCATCAAAGTCAGTATTGTCTACTCAGACTGGCAGTGGCTCTCCAGGCTCTCAGTCAGAGGTCTTTCATATTACCTAGTGCCAGATCTTTTAGCTGGAGATGCCGGGGAGTGAGCCTGGGACCTTCTGCATGCCAAGCAGATGCTCTACCACTGAGCCACAGCCCCTGAATGCACTGTATTTGAATGTCCCATTTTATTGATTGTACTGACTTGCCTTGTGTGTAATCCGCCTTGAGTCTCTGTGAGAAAGGTGGAGTATAAGTGACATAAATAAACACATGATAAGTAAAAAAGTGTGTTTGCATGTGTTTCGTTTCTTTTATACCAGGTGTTAAAAAATAAACCTGCATCCCCTTTGGGAGAGGAGTGCGAAATCATGGGAGACAGGTTTCTCTCTTATGCTTGGCTGTCCCCAGGATGCTTGGCTGTCCCCAGGGTGAATGAGCTTCATACACATAGCCTCCGATGTCTAGTACACCCATGTCTTTCTGAGCACAAATGGCAACAGCAGCAAGGGCAAGAGAAGGAACCACAGGGAGACCATTTGGACCAATCTAACCAGCGCTTGATGACATAAATAAAATAAAAGACAAGAGAGGTGAAACAGACCCACCAAAGGAACCAACCTGAAATGAAGTCACATTAAGAATAATTAAATCTGCCCTGTGGGTTAGTATCTGGTGTGAGAGGAGGAAAGTGTGTGTATGAATAGAGGTTCAGAGTTCAAGAGAAACGTATATAAGTAAATACAATAGTGTAAATGCTGAACTATTAGATTAGTTCAGATTTGTTTTGCCAATTTTCCTGAATTTGACAGCAGCACATGTGAAAGGGATCTAGGTGTTCTGGTTGATCACAAGCTAAACATGAGCCTGCTGTGCGATGTGACTGCGAAGAAAGCTAATGCAGTCTTAGGATGCATTAACAGAAGCATTGTGTCCAGATCACGGGAGGTGGTAGTTCCGCTCCATTCTGCTATGGTCAGGCCTCACCTGGAGTACTGTGTTCAGTTTGGGGCACCACATTTTAGGAAGGATGTTGACAAGCTCGAGCGTGTCCAGAAGAGGGCAACCAGGATAGTGTGAGGGTTGGAATCCAAGTCTTATGAGGAAAGGCTGAAAGAGTTGGGTATGTTTAGCCTGGGAAAGAGAAGGCCTAGAGGGGACATGATTGCAGTCTTCAAATATTTGAAGGGCTGTCATGTAGAAGATGGAGCAGATCTATTCTCTCTTGGTTCGGATTGCAAGACTAGATCTAATGGGTGGAAATTACAAGGGAGTCGTTACCAGCTAAATATCAGGAGAAACTTCCTAACTGTAAGAGTGGTTGAGCAGTGGAACAGTCTGCCTCGGGAGGTGGTGGATGCTTCTTCGCTGGATGTTTTCAAGCGGAGGCTGGACGACCATCTTTCAGGTATGTTGTAGGGCTATCTTTTGGCTATGCTCCTGCAGAGTGTAGGGGGTTGGACTAGATGACCTGCAAGATCCCTTCCAATGCTAACATTCTTTGATTCTATGATATTCCTGAGCAAATGATGAAAACTGATTTTTGATGTGAATTGTATTTGTGCTGGGCTTCAGAAATCCTGCCACCCACTGATGGGGTTTACAGCGTCATCCTAAGCAGGACTGTGCACTTTGAAGCCCAATTCACTTAGAAGGGTGTAATTCCACTTAAGATAGTTCTGTGTGCCCTGACTTGGATAGCCCAGGCAAGCCTGATCTCATCAGATCTTGGAAGCTAAGCAAGGCTGACCCTGGCAAGTACTTGGATGGGGGACCTCCAAGGGATACCAGGGCTGGGATGCAGAGGCAGGCAATAGCAAGCTACCTCTCTGAAACATCCAAGCCTGGCCCATAGCCATGGGGGGGCAATTGTGACCACGGCCCCGACTTTCCAGCCATGTCCCACAAGTTTTCATTCAAGAAAATAGTATTTATTTGCAGATTTCCCTATTTAAATCGTGCCATACTTGCACCCTTGCCCAGCCAATGATGATTTGATTAGCCTCATTCTGAATCGCCGGCACCCCATGACCAGCCCCACCCTCCCTAGCTGGCTGTTTCCATTCCCACGCTGGATGCCAGTGAATGAACTGCAAACTCCAAATAAAATTCTCGGCTCTTTGCTCGGCTTGCTTAGTGGTGCGGCTGATTCTGACCATGACCCGGACTCTGGTAGAACCTAAAATGTCACACTAATCAGGGGTGGGGTGGGGAGGGGATGGAGTTGGGAGGGGGGTGGGGGTCAGGCTGTGTTGCTGAGCTCTCCCCCTGCACGGCTGCTTAAAAAGACACTGACTGGGTGAAGTTGGAGAATGGGGGGAGGCGTTGGCACAGGAAAATACTCCCCTTGATTGTTCCAGTAGAAAGTTTTTCCAGCTGGTCAAATAGCTTTAATAAAGTCCTCTAGATAGAAGAGTATTTAGATTCTCGGATGTTTCTTTAGTAAGTAAAGAAAAGATAAATGTTCCCTTGCTCGAAAGCCAGTCGAATCTGACTCTAGGGTTGCGGTGCTCATCTCCGTTTCAAAGCTGAAGAGCCAGCGCTGTCTGAAGACGTTTCTGTGGTCATGTGGCCGGCATGACTAAACACCAAGGCGCACAGAATGCTGTTACCTTCCCACTGAAGTGGTACCCATTTATCTACTTGCAATGTCTTGCTTTCGAACTGCTAGGTTGGCAGGAGCTGGAACTAGAGACGGGAGCTCACTCCATCATGCGGCACACTTGGGTCTCGAACTGCTGTACTACCGACTTTCCACAGCCTGCAGTTCAGCGTCTTAACCACTTGAACCACCGCAGCTCCTATCTTTAGTAAGTACTCTCAGTTAAATGTGCTCTTCCTAGCCTTGCGTCTCTTTGAATTCAGAGTGTGAGACTCCCTGGACTTGGCCGCCAAAGCTGGGGGGGTGGGGGGGAGGAAACCTCCCGCCCTAGATTTAAATCTCTTTGAAGTTGTAAGGCTTGGCGAGCTGATGTCTATGAGGGTAATAAAGCTGGTTTTTTGAAGGATGTTATCTACTCACGGTCTTTTCAAGCTTTTTTTTTTTGCCTGTGTTTCTGCCTCCTCTCCTTCATTCAGTAGCGACAGCTTCGACTCATACATGAGTCTCTTTATTCGCTCGGTGTTTCGGGCAAAGCTTGGCTGGCCCTCTTTGTTGCCACTAAACGGGGGTGTCACGTTAAAGCCCCTTGCTCCCAACCCTCTCCCCGAGGGTCGGCGGTGTCTCACTTGCGTGAAGACTCCTAACCAAAAGCGATAAAGCCGGCACAGCAGGAGAGCAACTCTCTGCTGTGTCCGCAGCGCAGTGCTGCAACCGGAAACTCAAACTGTTCACATTTCTGAGTTCAGTGAGCCCTTTTATTATTGTATTTTTTATTTTGTGAGATCACGCCCCGGTGCCCTCCCTGGAAATTTCCTGGCTATGGGCCTGATCCAAGTCCCACTAGGGGTCACCAGAAGTCAACCATGACTTCCAGGCATGCACACACACACCAAAAAAAGATGCCGCTGCCTACCACCTACCCATAAAGGCACTCTAAAGTTAATATATGTATTAGCTACAGACCAGTGCTGATGGTGCCAAGCCTTAAAAATAGGTATAATGGGGTCGGTTCCACCCCAATCCTAGTACTCTACTGAGCAAAGTTTAATTTATTTATTAAAATATGTATACTCCACCTTTCCTTTTGACTGAAGTTGGAAGCCTTCTCCAATCTAAGGCGGCTTCCTTTGAATTGGAAGAAGAGCCACCAATGTTGGACAAAGGCCCCTTGAGCTGGAGGAAGGCTACTTTGAGGGTGGTTGGATCCCTCCAATACATGTATTTTGGAATTGCCTGGTGATGATTTCCTTTTGGGAACACATTGTATCCATAAACAGAGAAATGACCGGCTACGTAATACCAGGAGAGCCAGAAGCAGTGGTGTTAAAAACTGTGGCAATGCAGATGACATAGAACTTGTCCCAGCATCAGTGACAGTGGTGCGGATGTGTATAGCCAGAAAATGGAAGTTTACAACTTCGATGATGGCATGGTATAGTTGAATCGGGAACATAGCATTGTTAACAACATTGACTTATTATGAAGGGGAAAGAAAGAGTAACCTAAATAATAGATTTGTAATAAACTGAACATTAGTAATTATTAATATACGTTTTGGGGTGATAGACAACCATATGTAGTGTTTTCTTTGATATAAATAAAAGTGTTAAAAATACCAGGAACCTTCATAGGACAGACAGTTCAGAGGTCTCTGGGCTTTCCAGAGGCTTCCAATAAACTTGTCCATTCTTCCTTTCATCCATGAAGGAATCCGTTAACTGGCTGATACTCCAAATCTACTTCCATAATGAAAAAAGTGCAAGCCTTCCTACACCTCCTCCTTTCTGCTTCAGTGTTGAGTGTTCACTTATTCCATTGTCTGTCCCTCCTCAGGACAGCCTACATAAACTTCTGATCTCTAGCCACATGCACTGGGTTGGGTGAACCCAGGCCCTTTAACATCCATGCCCTTAGGTGTCAAGTGAGATGCTTCATGATGCAGTTCCAGGGGTGGGGCCAAATGCACAGTGCCTTCCCACACAACCTATATGGCCCCTTCCAACGCCATGCTTCTGTGATTCTAACTAGCTAGGAGAGAGGTTGCCAATTGGGTGGAGAAAACCCAGGGAACTTGTCTTGCGATGCCCCATTCACATGATTCATCCGGTCATACACATGCTGCAGGGGCATGGGGAAATGGATACCATGACACTGGATGTGCATATGGGGGGGGGAAGAGGTTATTCCATTTCCAGTGTGATCTACAAGCCACTCTGTAGCTTGCACACTTTCAGGGCTTTTTTTGTAGAAAAAGCCCAACAGGAACTCATTAGCATAATAGGCCACACCCCTGACAGCACAGATCATTAGCATATTAGGCCACACTCAATGATTCCCGTTGGCTTGCCTGGGAACCCCACAGCTGTGGGCAAGCCGGCCCTTGGACAGGCTGGGGAAGGCACAGGGAGGCATTTAAATGCCTCCGCGAACCTTCCTGGGCTCCCCGGCCTGCCCCGCCTCAAAGTCACCGGGGGGAGGGGGAGTCGCTCTCCAGGCCTTCCCTCTGTAGCCACGCATGCAGAGGTTTTTGCTGTAGTGAGCGTGGCCAACTCTGAAGCCAGCCGGAACTCCGTTCCTGTGCGTTCCTGCCCAAAAATAGCCCTGCACACTTTAGTAACCAAATCCACCCTCCCTACAAACCATTGCCTTTACTTTATATCACCAGAACTGTGTAACAAAAGTTATTGGCAATGAGCTTTCAGTTCAGCTAAACTAGAAGGGTTAGAGCGATAATAACTATACCACAAACTAGTCTGCAGGTTTCCTTGCTTCTGTAATGTCAGCCATTAATCTGACCTCACTGTGGCAGAACAGTGACTTGTTTCTTAATTTGCAAACCTATTTGAGACAAATGACAGCTGAGACATAACCCAAAAAACATGCAGCAGAGCAAACTAAAACTGGTCAGGTAAGAGTATAGATAAATCAATGGGACACGCTAATGAGTGAAGCAGGCTGTTGCAGGTAGCACAGACTCAAAGAGTTATTATACCAATGTGATTTAAGTATCTGACAAGGAAAGGAGATGTACAAGGAATGAAAGAAGAAGCAGGAAATGCATTCTGAGATTAAACCTAGAGCTGCATAATATCAGTGTGTCCCCTTTGGCTCAATGGTCTGAAATTCAGAATCGGTCTTCTTAATGGATGCCGGTGATCCTACATTTTGTGAGTTTGTTCATACTTGCTGAATGTTGGATCCCCAGGCATTCGAAATAACTCCACGTTTGATTCAAAGCAAGGTTTATTTCAAAGCGATGGTTCAAGCAGGAACAAGGACATTGTTAGGAATGACTACCAATACACCGGTATAACATAATAAAGAGATTTGAACCAGGTTAGGGCCAATGAGCCCAGTTCCCGCGGGCGGGAATAGAACATAGAAACGCGCGCCCATTTCGTGGGAACGTAACAGTTCTCTACAATCAACACAGGTTCAGTTCACAGGGTAGATACCCATAACAAGCTGAGCGAAGCGCCGACTCCCACCACCAGCTGCACGACCTTGGCCAGTTCCGCATAGTACAGATTAAGCATAAGGAAGCTAAAGGAACGGGGGGGGGGGGGGGGGGAAGGGCACACGTTGTGTTAAGCAGATAACAGCAGATACAATGGCAGCTAGCTGACATACTGCCCCCTCAAAAATACACATTATCCACCCCCTCCCGGATTCAGCAGTATAGTCTCTCACCGAGCGTCGACCTTGCTTGAACGTGCGTAAAAAGGCTTTTGCCCGGTTTTCTGCGTTGACGTCTTCAAAACGGGTTCTCAGTGCCCACATGAAAGCCCTCAAGTTAAACAGTTCAGGGCCCCGGTTAGTATGTAATCCTACATACCAGGTCGCAGCTGCTCCTTTCAATCGGGAGGCTATCACATCGATCCGGCCACTGTCATCGAGGAACAAGTCGTAACCAAAGGAGCCGACGTAACCGGACTTGGCTCCGTGGTTACTGGTTTCTCCTCTTTCCCACTCATGACAGGCGTCAGAATTGGGACGATAGAGAAAAGTACATTCCTAACACAGGGTTTGAGCAGCGCTTACCACCCAGAAACCGACGGCCAGACCGAAAGGGTTAATCAGACTCTTGAACAGTACTTGCGCTGTTTTACTAATTACCAACAAGATGACTGGTGTGACTTGCTCCCCCTGGCAGAATATTGTTACAACAACACTTTACACAATTCCATTAACATGTCCCCTTTCAAAGCTGCTTTGGGATATGACAGCACCCCGTTGCCATTGGCTGGAGGGGGCCCGGGTCCCGTTTGAGGTATGGACTGATCATAAAAACCTTGAGACCCTTAAATCCCCCCATTCTCTCAACGCCAAGCAATTGAGGTGGGCGGATTTTTTCTCCAAATTTCAGTTCACCTTGCATCATTTCCCCGGATCTTCTAACTCGCTGGCGGATGCCCTGTCCCGCCTACCGCAACATGAGAGCCAACACTGATATGGGCTGTAATTCTGCATTTTCTGTGGTAACCTTTTTGCCTCTCATGCCTTTTAGCGTTTCCATTTTAGATCATGCAGGCAAAGTTTCAGTACAATCAGTCAGCATTTTAAGCCATCCTCTGTTGTACCAGAGGTATGTTGGACAAGGCATCACCCATGGCTACAGCAGCACAGCACACTGCAAACAATGGTTTTGTGGATTCAGGTGGGTAGCCATGCTGGTCTGAAGCCACAGAACAAAGTTGGAGTCCAGTAGCACCTTTAAGACCAACTAAGTTTGATTCTGAGTATAAGCTTTCGTGTGCATGAAGTGTGCATGCACACGAAAGCTTATACTCAGAATCAAACTTAGTTGGTCTTAAAGGTGCTACTGGACTCCAACTTTGTTCTAATGGTGCTGTGGGTTTTGCAGATGAACATGTTAGTGCCATTAGGTTAGACTCGAGGTACCTGTGTAATTTGCAGTCAAAGTGAAAGAGAAATTCCAGTTGAAAAAATTGCAAATACTATAGCCATGCACATACACCAAAATCAACTATTAGAGAATCAACGTTTGCTAATGAAGCAGCCATAGTCATCATGCATACCCGCATCAATCTGCTGGTTTTTGCTGTCAAGTCACAGCTGACTATGCCAACCATGTGTGATTTTCAAGGCAAGAGATGGTCAGAGGTGGTTTGCCATTTCCTGCCGCTGCATCACAACCCTGGTATTCCTTGGTGGTCTTCCATCCAAATACTATGCTTAGCTGCCAAGATCTGATGAGATCAGGATAGCCTGGGCCATCCAGGTCAGGGGCCTTTGTCAGTAAAGGTTCCCTTGCTCGAAAGCCAGTCGAATCCGACTCTAGGGTTGCGGTGCTCATCTCCGTTTCCAAGCTGAAGAGCCAGCGCTGTCCGAAGATGTTTCTGTGGTCATGTGGCCGGCATGACTAAACACCAAGGCGCATGGAACGCTGTTACCTTCCCACCGAAGTGGTACCTATTTATCTACTTGCAATTCCTTGCTTTCGAACTGCTAGGTTGGCAGGAGCTGGAACTAGAGATCGGAGCTCACTCCATCATGCGGCACCCGGGTCTTGAACTGCTGAACTACTGACCTTCCACAGCCTGCAGGTCCATGTAATTGTTTATAAGGACATGAAGAATCAGTGGCCTGTATCCAGCCACACATTTCCTCTGGCAGGATGGCATTTCCATGTGTGGATGAGGGGCAGCCATTTCTACCAGTTCCACCCTTCAATTGCAAACCTGCCCCCTATGCTCTTCCTATGGGTCCATTCACCCATAGGAATAAAATCTGGGGAACTCATTAGTCTGCAGCAGCAACAGGGGATGTAGTTAAATCACCCTCCACTATGCCAGTGGCCTGTATCCTATCACTGCTCAGCAAAGGCTGAAGCCTCTCTCCATCCTGAGGAGCCTTTGTCCATTTTCAGTGGCTCTTCCTCCAGTGGGAGACCCACTTTTAAGGTGGAAGAAGGTTTCAAATTTTGCTGAGCACAATGGTGGGCTGGAGGACAGTGAGGCAGCTGTTGGAAGTTCCAGATGCGATGTCCCCTGTCTCATACCTCCAGACTGAGTGGCAAGAGAGACTAGGTAGCTAGATAGGCACACTGACCTTTCTTCCTGTATCTACTCTTCTGCCACTGTCCCCTTTGAAATGTAGATTGTGTTCTCGGGGACCATTTCCCCTTTCTCCTTTTCTCTCACTCATATGCAGATGAAGACAAGCTCTCTTCCTGCACACACACACACACACACACACACACACAAAGAGGCGCACCCGCGATACTTGCGGGGGGGGGGGGGCCCCCGG
>NW_015164687.1:337405-378379 GCF_001447785.1 Gekko japonicus
GCCAGTTCGGCCTAGTCAGCGGCAGCGTCTAAACCCTCCGCCTCAATCGCCGCCTCTCCTCCTCCTCCGCGGGAACAGATCCCGCGCCCACCCCCACCCATCCACCTCACTGCCTCAGCCCCCCCCGTTCCCTCCTCCCTGCCCGCCCGCATCATGAGGTTGAAGGGCCGGGGATGTTGCACCCCGGGCGGGGGAGGCGACGCCAACAGAGGGGAGGAAGCCGGCGAAGAGGAGCGAGGCCCGCCGGTGCGGAGCCCCTTCGTCCACCAGCTGCGTTTCAGCGCCCTGCAGAAAGCCAAGGTGGGCCGGGGGGGAGGGAAAGAACGCGCGCGCCCCCCTCCAGCCCGCAAACTCCAGCCCCTGCGGCGAGGCCAAAGCCGTTCCAAGAGCGTTCCCTGCGCATGCACAGGGGATGCTCTTTTACTTTTGGGGGAATTTAAGTATCCCCCCGATATTTTTTTTACAGTTTTCAGATTTTTGTGCACACCTGGGGACTGCCCCAAGTGTGCACAAAAATCTCCCTCCCCCCCCAGGTGCCCCTGATGTGCGGAAATAAGTATCCGCACGCAGGGGGCGACTTCGGTGTGTGTGTGTGTGTGTATATATGTGTGTGTGTGTGTATGTATATATATATATATATATACACACACACACACACAGAGAGAGAGAGAGAGAGAGAGAGAGAGAGATATGCAGTCCTCTCTTGGCACCATGAGGCAGATGGGCCTCTTACCATCTGCCTCCATCCTTTAGCTATTAAGTTACTACTCTATCATACCTCTGCTCTTTCCTATCCTAAGTGTATTTTTCAAATAAAGAGAGGAGTATTTCTCTTCTAAACTTGCAGTGTAGCTCTGTGTAGCTTTGTAAGCTGAGCAACCTGGTAAAGTGATGCTACTGCATTTGTAGCTTTATTTAAGCACCCTGCTAACTAATGGTGACTGGACTAACCACACCAGTGAACCTCAATAGTAGCTAGGTATTCTCTGGGCAGAATTACATGTGGCCTGAAACGCTTCCCCTCCCGAAATTGCAGTCTGCAGCCAGAAGGAAAGAGGTAGGGATGCTTATGTTGCTCCATTTGTTGGACCAGGACTCACCATGGTGTTCCAAACCACTGAGGAGTTTTTCTACCGTGACATTGGTCAGATGGCATATGACAGTGGCCTCGATCTCTTTCTCTTCTCCTTGCAGCTCCCGGCCCCTCCTCCAGAAAAACTGCTGCTGAGGTTCAGGTGCCCCTCGAGGACACAGAGTGAGCTGTGGTGAGGGGGACACTGCTCAAGAGGAAAGTAGCAGCAATCCCCCTTCTTGTGGGATCACAAGAGTTTCTGCTTGAGTGTGCGAGATGATTTCTGCGAATGCTCTCTTCTCTCTGCAGGCTCCCCCCCCCGGTTCCCGAGGGGCCATCATTCTGAAGGAATGGCTCGTTGTGGGAAGCATCAACCTGCACAGAACTGGAGGAGAAAAGAAGGATCTGTTCCGTGATAAACTGTTCACAGTTCATCAAATCCAACCAGTCACTGAATTGTCCTGGTCTGCCATCCGGTTATTAATCAAAGTGACGGTTACACACAATTATTCACTAAAATTAACATTGCAACAGTGTTGACTCTAGCATGTGCTTTTCTTGTATACATTTCTTGTATTGAGGAAAGACAAATCTGTGTCTCAGATTGCAAAGGGAATGCCCAATACTTGAGCTTTGTGTTGACTTGCAAGATCAGCCATCCTCATAGAGACACATTCGGAAGCAGAGTGGCAGGCTACCAGATCGATAGTCCTTTAAATTATTCAGACAGATCGAATATTACAGTTACCAGGATATATACTGTTCTTTGCACCACACTATACCAAACAGTACAAGCAAAGTTAACAATGGATATTGGCTCATTTAAACTGGGAGTCCTCAAACTTCACAAACCTGTATATTAAACAAAACCTTCCTTTTCACCAGCATCCACCCAATATCCTCAAGACCTAACTGAAAAGTAAACAATTTGTTCATAGATTCTTTGTATTTGTTCATAGATTCTTTTAGCTCAGGGGTGTCAAACATGTGGCCTGGGAGCCGGATCAGGCCCCCGGAGGGCTTCCATCAGTCCCGCACTGGATCTGGCCATCTCCCGCTTCCAGTTCTGTGGCTGCTGCTGCATCATAGCTTGCTTCGCCAGACTCTCTCAATTGCTCAGCCATTTCATGTTTTCCCCTGGGTCCTAGACTCAGAACTCTGAGCATGAGATTTCTGTGGTGAATGTCGATAAATCAAAAATAGGTTTGCGGCTTACAGATACAGCATACTCAAGGTTGCAACAACACAGACGTTTTGATGCAATAATTCAGAGCAAGAGGTGTCAGTTATCATCAGATACTGCTAAATAAAGGAAATATTGCAAGAGTGCTAATGTTTTAAGGATGTTTTTATTTTAAGTAAACAAAAAAAACCTTTGTGTTTGTGTCCTTTATAAAGTTTATATCTCCACTATCTGGCATTACATTTTATGACACACATGGCCTGGCCCAACAAGGTCTCATTTATGTCAGATCCAGCCCTCATAACAAATGAGTTCGACACCCCTGTTTTAGCTCATTCTAGCCACCCATATCCAAGGGATCATTGGAAGAAGGAATGCAGCCCATTAACAAACCTGACAGCATTTCTCACTAGGGCGGGGGGAACAGAACAGAAGATTGTTGTACTACAAAAAGCTCCCGATTGAGTTGGATGTTCCAGTAAACATTGAGCGTGTGTTCTGCTTTTGTTTCCCATCAGGCTGTATGTTTTAATATTCACACAGGTCCAATTAGGACACTTGTGTGCTGAAAGATCTGCAGTGGCAGTTAGTTTATTACAGGGCACTAGGGCACAGTGCTGGTTCTTACCAATAAACGGCTTAGGGCCAGGGTGCCTGAAGGACTTGCTGCCTCCTGCACTGTCCAGCTTACCGGTTAAGGTCCTCATCTCATGCACTGCTCTTGGGTTACTTACCCATGGAAATGAGGCAGGCAGAGACAAGCAATGGGCTTTCTCAGTGGTGGTGCCACACCTGTGCAATGACACCCCCCCCCCAAGCTTGCAAGGCACCGACATTACTGGCTTTTAGGTGCCAGGCCAAAATGTTATTTCGCTCAGGTTTTTAATTGAACTCTTTGTGGGTTGGGGGGTTGTGTGTGTGTGTGCTTGCATGCCTGGAAGTCATGGTCACTCCTGGTGACCTCTAGTGGGGTTTGGACATTTCAGAGAGGTGGCTTGATTGCCTGCCTCTGTGTCCTGAGCCCTGGTATTCCTTGGAGGTCTCCCTTCCAAGTGCTGGCCAGGGTTGGCCCTTAGCTTTCGACATCTGACAAGATCAGGCTTGCCTGGGCTATCCAGGTCAGGGCTGACTTTTAACTGGACTTGATCTGCTCCCTGCTTTTCTACTGATTTTGTACAACCGGTTTACTACCTGCTGTGTTACAAGGCTGATGGTGGGTTTTATTGCTGCTCTTGGAGTTATTTCAATTATGGTCTTTGACTGTAAACTGTGGGATAGAAATCTTTGAAATACATAAATAGAACCGCGTGTAGCTCCCACTTCCACACCCACTACATGCGATGCAAACATTCCACAGTGTACTTGTATTGAAGGTGAAGGTGAAGGTTCCCTTGCTCGAAAGCCAGTCAAATCCGACTCTAGGGTTGCGGTGCTCATCTCCGTTTCAAAGCCGAAGAGCCAGCGCTGTCCGAAGACGTTTCCGTGGTCATGTGGCCAGCATGACTAAACACCAAGGTGCACGGAACGCTGTTACCTTCCCACCAAAGCAGTACCTATTTATCTACTTGCAATTTCTTGCTTTCGAACTGCTAGATTGGCAGGAGCTGGAACTAGAGATGGGAGCTCACTCCATCATGTAGCACCCGGGTCTCGAACTGCTGAACTACTGACCTCCCACAGCCTGCAGTTCAGCGTCTTAACCACTTGAGCCACCACAGCTCCAATACTTGTATTATGGAGGCCCAAATCTCACAACTCTTTTGCCTCAAAAGAGGGGACCAATGGCCTAGTTGAGCTCTCTCCACATGTGAGTATACTGATGGAATATCCACACCATACATTATGTAATGTGCAGAATACGGCATGTGCCTGCTTGCTTCTCTGCAAAGAACAAGATTTTCCAGCCCAAGGAGGTGTCTGAGGATTAAATGTAATGTTGGATTTACATAACTGGAATTTCAGATATGTCACTTGTCCTTTAGATGCCACCACAATGTGGTTCTTTTTGTATTTTAGCATGTGCCACAAAGGCTAAAGATGGATTTGAACATTCAGTGACCTTAAATGTCATTGCCTGCTTTTCAGGGTCATATGACTATCGGTACATTATCAAGAATGACATAAATCACACACCTATATTTTGTGGGCAGCCAGCTTTGCATCGGCATTTGACACTACATTCATTTGCTATGAACTTAAACATCCAGTTGCGTGCAGCATCTTTTTTCAGTTTACCATCTAGGTGTCAATGTTGCTGATGGACAGCAGAGGGCAATGGAGAGCTACTGTGAAAGAATAGTCCACCACCAGGCTCTGTAGTAGGCCGCAAGATAAAGGATTAGCAATTCGTTGGTTTAAAAGGAGAAGAGATCTGTGTGGGAAAGTGTGATGATGACAGACAGGAAGCTATTCTGCCCTTGAGAGGGAAAACAACCACTCAGCAATTTTACACCTGAGCCTATGGGAGTGCTGCTCCAGCATCCAATCTCCTTTCAGAGGGGGGGGTAGAAGGGTGCGGGAGGGGTCAGAGGGGGGAACGGGCTGGAAGCTGAGGGTTGCCCGAAGGAGACGACAGACTGCTGAAGTTGGGAATTGTCTCAGCCACAGAGCAGACAATTTTGTCTGTAGCTCTGCCTGGTAGTGTGGCAGAATGGTTTTATTCTGCCTCTTGGAAAGGATTGAGTTATGAGGCCTGCTTCTGGTGATGATCGGACCCGGTAACTACAGACTTTAAGAGAATTCACCACAGAACCTGCACATTGATTGCTGTTTTACTGAACCTCCTGCTTCAGTGCTCTCTGTCCTCTCCAGGCTGACAGCTTCACAGCAGTGACCCAAGGCCTTTACACTTGCTGCCCTAAGAGCATCTTGTAACTGAGGGGAAGGCTTTTATCTCCAAAACTGTTAGTTCTGTCACTCCCCTTGTGGCTCTAAGGATTCTTATATGTCTCATTTCTGTTACTGTCGATGCTTCTTTAATATCCTCAAAGACTTAATTTCTTCCCATGGCGGTGAGCTGCCTGCCTTCCTCTTCTCTTCCCAATTGATTTGTGCATCATTTCAGCCTCCTCTGCTTCTTGTCATTTCCTCCACTGTCTCTTCAGTGCCCGAAAGTGGCTTGTGCTGCATGTTTAATTCCTCCTCCAGATCCTCTTCTGCTTTAGCATTCTATCCAGGTAGAAATGTTCAGGGTGGCATCTCTGCTGCAAGCGTTTCTTCCAGTGACAGGCGCTTTCTTGAAACAAAGGAGATGCATACTGCCTCCCTGATGAATTTGGGGGACCTGGTTGTTTTCATTTGACAGCTTTGAGAAGGAAGATTTTCCAGCAATTTCCAAAGCTGCTCTGATCTGAGTTTGTTGCTACTGAGTGGCAGGAATCTGGTTGTGTGACTGCCCCAATGTATACAGGTTGGATGGTACTAGCAATGAACACGGTTCTGAATCACATCAAACTAGGTAATTAGTCACTAGAACAGAATCCATAAAGTCTCAGGGTTTGGATCCAAAGTCTAACCCTCCTCAGCTATAAGAAATACTAATGATCATTAATAGTGCAGTTCTAAACAGAGTTGTACTCTTCTAAGCCCCCTGACTGTAACAGACCCTAAAAAGGGTGTAAGCTGGTTTATGATGCCCTGCCCTGCCCTGCCCTGCCCTGCCCTGCCCTGCCCTGAATGGTCCAGGCTAGCCCAGTCTTGTCAGATCTTGGAAGTGAAGCAGGGTTGGCCCTGCTTAGTATTTGGATGGGAGACCACTAAGGAAGTCCAGGGTTGCTATGCAGAGACCAGACAGTGGACATCTCTTACCTTGAAAACCCTATGGGGTTATCATGAGTGTGTTGTGATGGCACTTTCCACCAGAAATATCCTTAATTTACAAAAGCAACCTCTTCCTGTTACCTTTTAAAATGAAGGGTATTCAAAGCATTTTTATTTTCAAGAGGTCAATAGTATCAGTCAATATTTAAGAAAGCCAACACTGATTCCTCCGGATCTTTGCAAATGCCAGTCATCTCAGGAATTCTGGGCCCTGGGCTCAAGGCCATTGGTACTTATTCATATCTGTGATATTACTAATAATCCAAGAAAAATCTTCTGACCAGCTTGTACACATAGACAATTAGCTGAGCTGGTGAACATGTTGTAAAAGTTGACAGTAAAGTATCAGTCAATATTTAAGAAAGCTAACACTGATTCCTCTGGATCTTTGCAAATGCCAGTCATCTCGGGAATTCTGGGCCCTGGGCTCAAGGCTGTTGGTACTTATTTATATGTGTGCTATTACTAATAATCCAAGAAAAATCTTCTGACCACCTTGTACACATTGTACCAGCTGAGCTGGTGAACATGTTGTAAAAGTTGTCCAGTGCTTGTACAAATCTGCAGTCATTGAGTTTCTCCAGATACTTGAGTTTCCTGTTTTTAGGTAGTCAGTGATGTCGAAACACCGTTTTGCCTATTTCCGAGTCAAGCTGTTTCAGAAAATCTTGGGCAATCAGAGATATAAGGAGTAAAATGTCTGGAGGTGGGCTATACTCTGCGTCAACGGGAAGGATTTTAATAGCATATGACTGAGAGGCAGCATTGTGTAGTGCAGGTGGGTGGGGCAGCCATGTTGGTCTGAAGCAGCAGAACAAAGTTTGAGTCCCGTGGGGCACCTTTAAGAACAACAGTGTCTTATTCTGGGTATAAGCTTCGTGTGCAAGCACAATTCTTTGAAGAAGTGTGCCTGCACACAAAACCTTATACCCAGAACAAAACTGTGTTGGTCTTAAAGGTGCCACTGGACTCAAACTTGACTGTGATACTCAGTGGCTTGGGAGCTACATGTGGCTCTTTGACATGCCACCTGTAGGCATCCTAAGTACTGTTCCTCAGTTTAGCCGCTGCCCCACGTTCCAGGAAAGTGAGCAGGGCCATTGCCCTGCAGGGCATGTAGTTGGGAGGTGGTGGTTCCCACCCTGAAGCAGCCCCTGGAAGGATGGATAAGCTATAAGCCTCCCTGAGCCATAGGTTTAATGCCGGGGATGGAAATACATAGTCCATCCGCTTCAATCCCCCCCCCCCCAACCCTTCTCTGCAGTCTCATCCCAGCACCTGGACAGCAGCCGGGAGGAAAGCAAGCTGGCCACAGCAAAGATAAAGTACAGACACCACCACCACCACGGCAGACACAGAGCGATTCTGCATTGGCTTTCCCCTCCATTGTTTTACCAAACCCACGTTGGAACAGAAATTCCCCTTTGCATTGCATGCCGCTTTCACTTTCTTTGATCATCGGGTTTTATGGTACCTTCTGCATAGATTTATGGCTGTTCAGGTAGTCTGAACGCTTAGAAGTGTTATATAAATGCTCAGTAGCTTAGCATTGGATGCTAGGAGGCTAAAGTATCAACATCAAGGCAATGTTTTTATATTGCTATCTTGGTTAGCCTTGGTTGCCAGCAGTGGACCTGCTTAGCCTTTGGCCAGGGCACCAGCGCAACCTGCAGCTTTATTCCTGTGAACTATTGCTATTTGCAAGGGAAGCTGCACGGGAGTAACTTTGTGGGGGGGGCACCCTTACAAATGCTCATAATAGGGGAGATGTTGGTTTGTACGATGAACAAAATGACAGATCTCTTTAAGCCAGGTATTTGTGACCTCTAGGGTTACCAGCTTACAGGTGGAGGCTGGAGATCTCCTGGGTCTACAAGTGATCTCCAGGTGACAGAGATCAGTTCACCTGGAGAAAATGGCTGCTTTGGAAGGTGGACTGTATGGCATCATACCCCATTGAACTCCCTCCTCTCCCCAAACTCCACCCTCCTCAGGCTCCACCCTCCAAATCTCCGGGTATTTCCCAACCCGGAGCTAGTAGCTCTAATGCCTTCTTCCAGGATGAAAGGTCCTTGACATTCATTCTAGAATTTCAAGTGAGCTTATAACACTATGAAATGATCCGATTTCCAGACCTGCTAAACTGCCCTACATTTTTTAAAAAAAGAAACTGCCAATTTCCCTCCCTGTCGCTTCTGGTGTTGGTTAGAAAGTTTACGGTAAAAAGGCCTCAAGACTACAGGGTATAATCGCTGTCTCCGGCTCATGCGTTAATGACCTACTGAAAACTATCATGATTACAAATGAGCAGTGTTTATGTACAACTCCCCAAACAGGACAGTTGACTTCTCTTTGGAAAGAGCCAGCTAGCAAAGATTAAGGGATTATGTTAAACAAACAGTCTGCCAGGCAGTTTTTACACTCTGGTTTTAGAGTTTACTATGGGTTGTCTTCAATTGTGCCTTTTATGTATTTTTCAGCTGTTAAGATAAAGCCATGTGTCCTGTTAATATTCTTGTGTGCTAGTATGGTACGGTGTTGGGTGTAGAAATGTAAGCACAGATTCCTTCTCACATGTTTTTGGGCCACCCAGTAGCCTTTTTCAGAGGGGAATAATGAATAAAAGGGGAAAGGAATTGGGATCCTGGCAGTTAATTGACTGGAATACTGTATACAGCCTACATACAGCCTGTAAGTGAATGTGCAGCAGGCTCTCTCTACATGATTGTGAACCCTAAAAATGCTGGTCGTGTACATAGGATGTGCACAGATTGGGAGCAGAGCTTGCTGCTGTGGTCCCATGCACTCTTAGATGTATATTAATGTTCCAACCCCTAGTTGACTGTGGCGTACAGTGGGACTGGTTCGTACCCTTGCTCAACCATGAAGTTCTCTGTGTGTCATAAAAATGGCTACATATAATGCAACTGAAAAGTAATATTATCATGCATTGTAGTATGTATTTTGGGGGGCGGGACATAGACCGGATTCCCTCTGAGATATTTCAGGCCTCTTTTTCAGCTTTTCAGCATTATTTTTGCAATGTCTGCCCCTTATGGGGATGTTTATAAGGTGAAATGTGCGTGCAGGATTCTATCCAATTGTCTGCAAGAAATAATTCTGCTCCTGAATGCATTGAAGTGTATCTTTTTACTAAAATTTTTAATAATTTTTATAACTTTAAACATATTAGACTGATACATGTAGGTTTTTAAACAGTGGTTGCCTGATGGTACCTGTGGTCTCTCCTCTCCCCACCACCAGACTTCTGGCTTCAAGCCTTAACCAAGTTATCACCTTTAATTAAGGATAATGTTTAACTAGCATTATTACTGTTTTGTGGTGAAATCTGTATAGGACAACTTTTTCAGATCAATTTAGTGTGGTGATTAACAGTTCTGACCTATGATGGTATCATAATGTAATGCCTTCTAGCTCAGCTAGGGTTGCCAACTCCAGGTTGGGAAATTCCTGGATACTTGGGGGAAGGAGCCCAGTAGGAATGAGCCCACCCCCCAAAGCTGCCATTTCTCCAGAGAACTAAATCTCTATAGGTTGGAGATTACTTGTAAATACTGGAGAAATCCAGGCCCCATCTGGAGATTGGCAACTCTGTGTTCAACCCACTTTGGGAAGGCATGAACCACAGGTCCTCTTTTGGAATGGTCATCCTACCTTTTGGTACCTTTGTTCCCAAAACAAGAGAATCAAGCAGTAAAAAATAAATAAATGGTGAAGGTACCGTGGAATCTGATGTCTCTTTTAATATCTTCCTTGAAGAACTATGTTACATGCAGGCAAGCTTAAGGAAAAGCTTTGAAGATGCAAAAACATGTTCAGGAGGATAACAGAACACTGCTATGTACCCAAGATGGAACAACGGGTGTGTTGCTATGCTGTTGCAGGCAGCCTTTGCCTTAGGAACTGGGTGGTTCCAGGAGTCTCGCAGATGCCTCTCCATCTCGTTCAGTTAACTCTGTCAGAGAGGTGCAATTCCGCCTTCCACAGCCATCTTTCTTCCCACAGTGCTCCAGGTGTTTGTTTCCCTTCACAAACAACTGGAGCCCCATGAAGCAAACTGGAAGGGGCACTGAAGGGAAAAAGAAATAGTGGGAAGAAGGACTAAGCTCCCTTGCATGCTTCTCCACTGAAAACTCCCTCCTCCAGAAGTTGTTTTCCCTTGTAAGAAACATCCCTTTGACTCCAAATATCAGCGTTTGCACGTAAATATTGTTGTGGGCTTGGGGGTTAATTACTGGGAATGGCTTGGCCTAAAGGGACTGGAGCCAGGGACTATGAGGACCACAAGAAAAAAAAATCCACATTTCTTCAAGCTTGTGGGCCCTAACCTGGATAACCCAGGGAAGCCTGATCTCTTCAGATTTCAGAAGCTAATTAAGCAGGGTCAGCCCTGGTTAGTATTTGGATGGGAGACCACCAAGGAGGTCCAGGGTAGCTACCTAGAAAACCCTATGGGGGTCACCTGTAAGTCAGTTGTGATTTGTTAGCAAAATTTTTTTTAAAAAAAGTTTATGGGTGTTTCCTCAATGGCAGCAAAATGTTAGGAGATCATTCTCCTATGGCTCTGTTCAAACACCCACCAGGGCTTGGGGAAGGAAGCAACTGTGTGCAAACAGCAGGTTTTTCATTGGGAGGCATTGGAGAGAGAAGCAGAAAAACTGCTATGAGTTAGCTAAATCAACTGGGAGATACACGACCTCTCTGCAGTCTGATGTGGGGTAGTGGAGCTGTTGCTCTGTAGAAATCCCTGTTTACCTCTACATTCACTCTGCTTGTAGCTAGCAATACAGAATGCCCTGTCTCCAGTGCCCCGTCCTCCAAATGGAACCAACCCAGGACCTTGAAACTTCAAAAAGTGGGAACACACAACAGTACCATTTACCATATTGAAATGTACTGGGTTCAGACACATTGAGTGATCAGCTCATAGTTTATTAAGTGATTCAGCAGTGAGAACAAAGACAAAGACCCCTGGCTGAAGCCAGGTTTTATGCCCACAAAGTCACACCCAAAACACACCCCACTCCAAGTGATAGGCTATTTACACCAGGTTACCTTTCCAGGTAACCCTGTTGGGCTATTTTAGGATCCCAGTGTTCCTACTGGTGCGCTCCTAGGATCCTAGCCTGCTTTTGTTATGAATCTCAAGCTCAATACATTACACATATACTAACATGTCACCAAGTAACTTGAGAGAGACGTAAACAAATTCATGAGACTGTTTAGCCAAGTATTTGGGTTTATTGCATTGCTGCATACAATTGCACTTGGACTCACTTCCGGTTTATTTCTACAAGTTTTACTTAAAGTAACACACCTGGTGGGAGTCAAGGCCTATAAGAAAGGAATGGAATATTTCATAACATTTGTGGATGTTTGTTCCATGGACGTTTCTTGTTAAGAAGATAGTCTCTCAATAGCTGTGATCAATTGTCCACTTGGAGATGACCCCTCCTAGCCAAGGGCAACAGGTACATGCGTGCCTGTGAAGGGGGGTGGGTGGGCAGAAACAGCAGTTTTTAGTTTGGAAAAGAGGCAGAGGGACAGCGGCCAGTTGGCCGAAGATGAAGCATCTTGAGGGTGCAGGATCTGGAGATCGGATATAGCAGATCTGCTGCCCTATATATAAATGCCTCTTTGCGAACACCTCAACTGAACTTGTATGTTTGTAAATAAAGAAAATATTGCAAAGACTTCAGTGCTTTTCATTCAAATCAACCCAAACTGATGTAAGTTCTGCCTTTCCACCTAGACAAGAAGGCTTCCTGAAGGTTTTCATCTCTGTGGATAATCTGCATATCTGTTCATTCAATTACCTGTCTGTCTCAAGACAGAAAACATACAGGACAGGTTACAAAATACGAGTACCTAATTAGTAACTTGGGTAACAAAAATAAAGTTTTGCAGCACCTCAAAGACTAACAACGTTTTATTAAAGCTTAAGTTGTTATGTTAAGTTGTTATAAATCAATGGTGCGACCTCATTTGGAATACTGTGTGCAGTTCTGGTCACCACACCTTAAAAAGGATAATATATCTTTGGAAAAAGTGCAGAAAAGGGCAACTCAAATGATAAAAGGGTTGGAACACTTTCCCTATGAGGAAAGGTTAAAGCGCTTAGGGCTCTTTAGCTTGGAGAAACTACGACTGAGGGGAGACATGTTTGAGGTTTATAAGATAATGCATGGGATAGAGCAGGTAGAGAAAGAGGTACTTTTCTCCCTTTCTCACAATACAAGAACTCGTGGGCACTCAATGAAATTGCTGAGCGGTCGGGTTAGAACGGATAAAAGGAAGTACTTCTTCACCCAAAGAGTGATTAACACATGGAATTCACTGCCACAGGAGGTGGTGGCGGCTACAAGCATGGACGGCTTCAAAAGGGAATTAGATAAGCATATGGAGCAGAGGTCCATCAGTGGCTATAAGCCACAAGATATAGATAGGGGCTCTGGGGCAAGTGATGCTCTGTCTTCTTGGTGCTTGGGGGGGGGTCAACAGTGGGAGGGCTTCTAATGTCCTGGCCCCACTGGTGGACCTCCTGATGGCACTGGTATTTTTGGCCACTGTGTGACACAGAGTGTTGGACTGGATGGGCCTTTGGCCTGATCCAACTTTGGCATCTCTGATGTTCTTAACCAGTGCTTCCTTTTTCAGTTGCAGTGAGTGGATCTTTAGTTGGCACTCATTTTTTGTACAGGTAAGAAAGCAAACAGCAGAGTCTCATGAAATGCAAGAAGTACAGAGAGAAACGTGAGAGTGGTGTCCAGAAGTGCTTTAAAAACCAGCAAGACTGCCAGGGTATGATAAACTTTCAAGAGTCAAAGGAATTACCTAAAACTGAAATCCAACCAAGAAAGATGCAGAAACCTTCACTTGTTTATGATAAGCTAATTGTCACCTGTAATGGGAGGGAAGTCCCAGGTTTCGCTACAGTACGGTAGTTAACCTTCATGACAGTACACGGCTGCAGGGCCATAAAGGAGTCAATTCACGTAGCTCAGTAAATGGGAGGCCCTGACCTGGTTAGCTCAGGCTAGCTCCATATTGTCTTTTAACAGACAGGCTTAGGCCCTATGTGAAACTCCCTGTCTTCACATGAATGCAGGGGTGTAGCCAGAAAATTTTGGGTGGTGGGGCGTTGGGAAATTGGGAGGGGGGCAGGGGAGGGAGGAGACAGAGATATCCCGTCAGCAGGCAGGCAGGCGGAGAAGAGAAGGGTCTTTCCTTACCTGCCGGCCACACTCATTTGCCTTGGCCACCACAGGAAGAGAGAGTGCATACTTACCAAGTATTAATTGCACCGAGTATTAATTGCACCCCTTCTCCTGTAGCAGCCAAAGCAAAGCAAATGAGTGCGGCTGGCAGGCAAGGGCAGCGGGAGTTGTGGGGCACGGGGAATGAGGGGGCACTGCCCCTAAATGCCCCACTGTGGCTATGGGCCTGCACGAATGGGCGTGTCTTCTGAAATATACTAATTAGGACTCCAGCTGTTGTTAAATCTATATTGCTCACTGCTTTACTGTTCTGCACATTAAAGAAGGTTATGAGGCATCCTGCCTGCTATGTCTCTCTGGCCTTAGGGTAGACCATTTACTCACCTCCACAGTAAGTACACTTTACAGAGGAGCCAAACACCATAGGGTTGGCCCTGGTTGGTTAATATTTGGCTGGGAGGCCACCAAGCAGTACAAGGGTGGTTATGCAGAGGCAGGCAATGGCAAAACACTTCTGAATAGTTCTTGCCTTGAAAACCCTATTGAGGTTGCCACAAGTTGGGTGCAACTTGACAGCAAGAAAAAGAAAAGTAAACATCAGAGCATCAGTGCCCTGAAATGGTTCGACTTTCAGGCTCGCATGGGGGAGACTGAAGTGCAAATCTGTATTCTGAGCTCCTCGGTAAAGAGGTGGGGTTTAAAAATATATGGGGTCATGAGTAGGTAGATGGGATGAGACAAGAGGCAAGCTAAAAATTAGGAGGCATTTGTTGATGCAAATTACGTACACAATGCGGTTTCAATTATTACAGTGTCTTAAGGAAAGTATGATGGAAAGCGGAGAACGCGACCCATAACAGGGACTGCGATTAGTAACGGGTTAACGTCTCAGGCACTCACGCCGGTAAACAAGTTTCCTCGCAAGCGCGAGAAATGCACGAGGCAAAGTCGGAACAGGAGGTTCTAATTGCACATCAAGATTAACGATGTGGGGAGAGTTGGGAGGGGGGTCCACCCCCGTCCTTCATCCAATCATGGGGAAACTCAGCCACACCCAGCGTCCAATGCAAAGCAAGTTTTGTTTTGCCGTCCTCTTCAGCCAACCAGGAGCTTTGCAGTCCAGCGTATGGCTTGGTGGGCGGGGTTTCTATCGCTGTAAACTCTCTCCTAAACCGCTCGTCAGAATAACGTCGGTGGTATCAAGACCTGGCTCGCTCTAGGATTGCGTCTCCTGCATGCAGAACAGTCGAGCCGCTGCTGATTGTCAGGAAAGCGCTGCTCTTCGCTTTCTGCAGCAGGCGGGCTCCACGCTTGCTCTCTTTCTTGCGGCGTGCTCCCAGCTCTCTATTTCGGTCTGCAAAGGTTGCCAGGGTAAGAGAAGGGGGCGTGGCGCGAGACTGAATTAGCAACCAGTCAGGGCGCTTCGTTCTCTGCTGACGTCACAATGCTAGTTCGCGATCCCTGGAACCTGCGGCAGCAACAATAACAATAACAGACTGGCTCGCTCCCTGGGGCCGATCAGCTGGGCGTGAGTGGTCGGAGCCAGCAGCAGGGACAGGCGGCGAGGGCGGCAGCTGCTACTGTCAGCCGCGTCGGAGGGGAGAGAACAACCCGAGCAACCCAAGAGGGACTCAAAAATAGAAACGCTTCTTCTCAGGAGCAATGTCATCGAGCGAGTCGTCCGGGGTGCAAGAGGAGAATTTGCAGGGTAAGGGCTCTTCATCATTTGGTCTCTTTATTTATCGGGCCCGTATTGCAGGACTGCTTGTTAGAGCAATTTGGCGTTTACCTTTGCCGATCAGCAACTGGGGCTCGAAATCGCATTGTTTTGAGCGCCTGAGGTCTTCCTACTCCAGGTTCTATTCTTCTGTATTTTTCTCATTGCTGGTTACAGTTATAATGTTTCTGGAGAAGCGGCAGTGGCAGAAACTGAGGGGCGAGAGATCAGATTCCCCTGTCTTCGGTACCCACTGCTCATCGGCAAGCATTCTAGGCCCTCAGTTCTCTGAGCTATTAATAACTTGGATTTTCTAGAAATTGGAGTAACGTGGATTTCTCCTGCCTTCCGCCGATGGGGTAACATTATTGGAAAACTAAGCTCCAGAATGGGTTACTTTTTTTTGGCCTGGAATTCGGTAGATCCGAGGCACAGTTATTGTCGTTCTAATACTCGCTTGTGTTCCCCATCTGTGCTGGTTATACCTTTTACCCGTGTGAGTCATCAGGACTTGTGCAACAGTTCTGGTGGTAAACAGTAACCCTTGTCGCTGTCATGGGATTTATAACTGGTATGTCCCGAAAGCCTAGAAAGTCGACTGTAACACAAGAGGGGGTAAAGCCTAGAAAGCAATGTTCCCTCTAAGCTGTGGAGTCTTGTGAGCAAAAATTCTACTTTGTGAGCTACTGGCATTAAAGTTGTGAGCGAATGATTTGGCTACTGCATAAATTAGTTTGCTCTGGAGCCCTCCTTCCTGAGCTGAGACAAAAATGTGTGAGCCAGAGGCTAACAAACTGTGAGCTAGCTCACACTAACTCAGCTTAGAGGGAACACTGCTAGAAAGTCGACTGTAACACAAGAGGGGGACTTTTCTTATTCACTTTGTGAGAAGAAGATAGGGTTTTCACAGTTGGATAGATGAAATTTTTTGAATGTGATTATCTAGTGCTGTCCTGTGGTTTTGCCCAATCTTGTCTGTCAACTCCAGGCTGGCTGTGCAGTGAGTAATTGAGAGTTGTTTCTCTAGTATGCTCATGTAAGCAAAATGTCGAGTTCTGCATTGAACCTGAAGGCACTTTCGTTACCCAGCCTTTTTGATGTTGTCAAAACGTTTGGTTGATTTATGTTCAGTGCACATACACAGGCTGAAAGACACACAGAGCTGTTGCATGCACACTGGGCTGTTTCATTCTCATGTGACCTGTCTGAAGGGGTGGTGGCAAATGAAATGTAGAAAGCACTCAAACCTTCCAATCTGTGTTGTTTTGCTTTTGGTATCATATCTCCCAGAGCCCTTTTTGGGCTCTCATTTCACTCCGCTAATATAGCATAACAGATTTTCCAAGAAAAGTTTAAGGGAAGTAAAATGTCTGCAACTAATCTTGTGGTTATAATGCAGAACTTGCAGAAACTGTGACATCTATTGCATCATTTGCCACACTCGAAAGATCTCATATTAGCTGCATATTTGTATTTGTTAACCTGGTCTCTTGAATGCATGGGAGGTTTGGCAGAATTCTGTCTGGATGGAAATGCAGACTACTTGAGAAATGCACTTAAGATTGTAAATTATGTTCTTTGCCACTCTCCATTTCATCCAGTCCAATTTCTTGCTCGCTTGACTTTTCTTTTGTGGCAAGACAACTGTGCCTTTAAATGTCTGGATGAAGTATGGAGATACCGTACTGGGGAACATTGTATTTGTTGAATTGTTGCCTGTCATAGGCAAGGGAGTCCTGGGATGGGGTGGGGAGTAAGAGGGAAACTGGCAGCCATCTCCTTCTTCTCTGTGTCAATAACCTTCCTTTCGGTTGTTTTGCAAGACCTATTTCATAACTCTTGTCAGTTTTAGTTTTCAAAGTGACATAGAGGGACTCTATGTTCCCAGATATATTTATGTATTGTTGGAAAACATATGCAATCTGTACGCTGTGTATTATCTAGAACCTAGGAATGTAGATGTTACAGGCTGTTTAACAACATGTTTCTGGCTCTCAGTGTAGCTGAGTGTTTCTGGCTCTCAGTGTAGCTCAGTGTAGCTGTCTCTGTTTCCTTTCTTTGCCTGTCTCCTCCTTGCTTACCTTCCTCTGTTTTCTTCTGCTGCTAAGCATCCTGGGAATTGTAGTTCCAAGGGATGAGCCACAGAAACAGAGAAGGAGTAGCCTTGTAAAAATGTATGTTTGGGCAAGAAACATCCACCTGAACTAACAAATGGGCTGATGTATTAAGCAAGCTCAGTAGATTATGCCTTAAAGCAAAAAGTCTCAAGAGATTAAAAAAAGATACATGGCTCTCTCTCCCCTCTCCAATATAATTTCAAACAGTAACAGCTTGTGGTACAAATGTCTGTTTTGGACAGTAAGTTCAGTACTTAGCACTGTTCTTTTCTTCTCCCACGGAAACGAAGAGGCGATTACTCACATTAATTCAGTTAGACATTGTTAAAGTTCTAATTGCCTGTTGCTTCCCAGTCAGGCGTAGCTAAGGGCTAAACATCAACCTAGTTGCAAAAGGAATCAGGTCACTAGAAGTGACTTTGCACACTCCACTATCTTTTGGGTTGGAGCTTCTTATGCTGTCTCTAATGGACATGGATATGTGTGGCACCCAAAACAGGAATTGCATGAAGCTGGCCTAGGACTTGTAGTGTTTAAAAGGAAGGGGGAAGCCCCTGCTTGTTGAAAAAAAAGTTTCCCCACCCAGGCAGTCCCTTCATCTTGGGAATATTGACTGTACTGTGGTGTTATATGGTGTGGCTCACCTGGATCGCTTTCCCCTCCTGTATCCTTCCCTTTGGGAAAAGGAAGCAAGCCAGGTAGGCTATGGCATTAGACCTAGATTGCATTTTTGGCTAGAATGAGCAGGATAAAACTTGCAAGTACATGGGTGGCTTTCTTTTAATCAGATGATTTTTTTAAAAAAAATGGAAGTGACAAGTTGGCTGCTGCAGTTTGCACATTTTCTGTCCCTTGCTGGCATTGGGGCACACATAATCATTGATTCCAGGGCAAAAAAGGAATCTGGATTTGGTTGTACAATTGCTGTCTTGTTCTGTGGTTTAATCTGTATGGATGTGCTCTGGACTGCAACGGTCATCTCCCTTTCCCCCTCTCTGAAATTAATAGTAAAAACAGCCCAGAAACCAAAAACAGAATGACGGGTCACTAGTGCATTGGTGCTACAAGACCGGATAATTCAGAACTCCCAGATCTGGGGGGGGGGGGGAAATTCAGTGGTGGGATTGTCATAAGCACTCTTATAGAAAAGCACTTCATGTCCTGGAAAAGAACCCACATATAGGGTCACCACATGACAATCTACAGGAGTTTCTCACACATCTTCTGTATGCAAGTGCTTTTGCTATAGGGATGCTGTAATTTGTGAAAGACTCCTAAATGCCTGGGTCTTTGGCATGCTGCCAGTGATTACTGTAGTCAGTATATTTCAATAGTACGGCAGGGCAGTTGTATTCAGAGATCTGCATTGAGATGAATAGGTTTTAAGAAGGCTTAAAAGGTAACAGCATTGCCATTTCCTATTAGAGCAGAGTTTTATTATTAACTTGCAATAATCGGTGTCCTCTGCCTGTTCCCTTTGTGGAATGCAAGAAGGAAGCTGTTTAGGCTGACTTGAAAAGAGAATGTCAAGCAAATGGATGTGCCTGCCTTTTAAATACCCACTTTTGCTTCTTCTTCTTTTGGTCTCCCTGAAACCTATGTGAGCAGGTTCCTGGGTGGAGCTCCACTTTAGCAGCAATGGGAATGGCAGTACGGCTCCACCAGCCAGCCAGGAGCAGGTCCCAGCTTCAATTTCCCTTTACAATGGTGACATGGAGAAAATTCTTCTGGATGCCCAGCATGAGTCTGGACGAAGCAGTTCACGAGAGAGCTCACACTGTGACAGGTACCTATCCCAATATATACTGTGTTAAATATTTTTCAGTTCTTTTTATTGTCGATATTGTACAGTATTAGATGGTTTTTTGGTGAGTATTTTGTGTGGCTGTGTGTATATATATGTGTGTGTGTGTGCACCTGGAAGTCATGGTTGACTTCTGGTGACCTCTAGTGGGGCTTGGATGTTTCAGTAAGTTGGCTTGCCATTGCCTGTCTCTGCTTCCTGGCCCTGGTCTCCCATCCAAGTACTGCTTAGCTTCCAAGATCTGATGAGATCAGGCTTGCCTGGGCTATTATAGTATTAAAGTTTGACAAACACGTCAGGTGATGCAGTTGGTCCTTTTTAAATCAACATGCCTTCTCTTTATCACAACCAAAACCATCTCATTACTCTAGACAACACCCACCCACCACCAGCTTCATTCCTATTTCATGTCAGATATATTTTTAAAACTGCTTGGACCTGGTGATAGAGGTGAGCAGAGCTCATTAACTGCACACTCCTCTCAGAACAGAACTCCTTTAAGTCTTGTGTTGACGCCCGATGATCTACTACTGTTGAAACCAAGCAGGTGTAGACTTGGTCGGTGTCTAAAAGGGAGAATCCAGTGTAAGCTGCTCTAAGCCTTCTAAAGGAAGGACAAGAGTACAAGCATAATCTATATTATAATGTCTTAGGTGAATTTGTGGTGATGATGCCTCCAGTAGTGATTGACTCAGCAGCCACCATGGGGAGTTGAATTGTCGGTCAGACCAGACTCTGTCACTGGCTCTACTGCTCATATCCTGAAGATAGCTATCGACTGGGCTCTTGCCCTAAAGAAGGCCACATCAAACAGAAGATAACAAAAAGGAACAGAAACATGAAAGTAATCAAAGTAATCAGCAAAATTTGGGACTGCAGGAACAAGAAATGCACACAGACCTGATTTCACATACTGATCACAGTTCCTAGCTTCCTGATTGTCTAGTTTTTAAATCCTGTTGACTTTGCTTCATTAAATAGATGTGGACCAGAACTAATGAACTTTGGTGTCCCGTCAAAAGCCACTCCATATAGTGGCATGGGTAATTGCTTAATCGTCCTACAAACCAGATCCAGTTTTTGAAGAATGGACATGAAGGCAGTGTTGCAGTTAAAAGTGCAATTGTCACTTTGGCTCAGTGAGTGCTCTTGACCCATCACTCCCCTTCATCAGGGAGTATGATGTGGCTGCGTTACTCGTACACGTGGAGGTAATTCTTCCAAATTTGTTCTGAGAGCAGGGCGGTTTGCCTGATATAGCAGTACATCATTACAGATAATTTTCCTTAACATTTTTGGTTAACTTCTTCTGTCTTTCTTTACAAAAGCCCTCCTCGTTCCCAGACACCTCAGGACATTCTCAGAGCTTCTGAGGTAGAGAGCCGTGGCAGTGGAGAAAAGACTAGTTCTCAGGTAAACGTTACCGTTATTGGTTTATCTACCACAAAATGCACATTTGTATCTCCCGATGCCTTCCCTTAAGGAAGCACTTCTGTTAATAGGAAATCACATAAGCACAAGATGCTGAGTTTGTACTAGTTCAGACCATTGGCCCGTTTAGATCAGTATTGCCTAATCTGACTGGTAGTGGTTCTCCAAGGCTTCAGAAAGAGGAGGACCTTCCCCACCTCCTGCTTGCTGGAGATGTTGAGGGACTGAACCTGGCACCTTGCAGTTTCATGTATTCTGACAGTGAGCTACAGCCCGTTCCACAGTCCATTGATTACTTTACATAGGGATATGTAGTGACTGGGTAGTGCGATTTCCCCCCTTATCTGATGGGCCTGCTTTAACTTGGAGTGCTCCTCGGAATGTCAAGGTGTCACAGGTAACTATTTGATAGTGCTTGTACTTTGAGGAAGATTGAAACCTGTGCCGCTGCCATATTGTGATCCCTTTAGAAATTTTTTTTTTAATTCTTTTGAAGCTGTGTGCCCCTACACTTCAGCATTTGTAGCACTTGAAAAGGCTGAGACTTCCAGTACTGGATTGGTTCTAGCATTAAAGTGACTGCTATGTGGAAGGTTTGGTTGTTTTTTAAAAAACTGTCTAGATGAGACCTAATAGTTTCAAGAGTGTCTGATAAAACTGTTTGGGAAGATGAGTCCATTTCCAAGAAAAGATTGGTTTTAGAGAGCAGCCTTGAGCGAGTACACTCAGAAACATGTTCAGATGTACTTATTGGGGATTACTTTGAGGGACTGAGGATTGAACTGTGAGTAACTTAGTTCTTAGAATAACTTTTAGAACTCTGCAAGCAGAGCAGTTACTCAAACTGATGACGTTGCTTGAATGCCCTGCTGACTCATGAGTGCCATTCAGCTTTGGGCCCTCCGATGTCCTCCAAGAGGTTGATATACTCAGCAGCTGTCCCAGGTCCCCACCCAGTGGTGCATCACTTGCTCAAGCCCACCTGACTCCTGGTGAGGTTCCTTGCTTCTCTGTGGGTATGGCCACCAGCTGGTTTACAGAACCACAGAGTTGGGAGGGGCCATACAGGCCATCTAGTCCAACCCCCTGCTCGATGCAGGATCAGCCCATAGTATTAGAGTATTTCCCACAATGGTGGCCAGCATTCCTAGAACTCTCTCCATGTTGCTGTGTACAGTCTCCACCTAATGCCCGCATCTCCTGTTCTCACTCTGACTAGGCCTTTCAGGGATGGCTTACCACCACACGTGCACTCCCAAGAATCTAGTGATCTATTATTGACCATCTACCACCCTTTTCCTTGGCAACCCTTTAGTAATGTGTTTGATTGGGGCTTAGCATGGTTGCAAAGAATGAACTTCTAGCTTTCAAAAGAATAGTAGTAGGAAGTGTATTAAACAGTGAATGTCCATACCCTGCTCATACACATACGCCACGCAGCAATGGATCAAGCAAGATTACAAAGTAACAGTACATCCTTTGGTCCTCTGCTGAACATAGTCTGATTGTTGTTATTCTAGGATAGGCTCTTTAGTTCTAAAGTTATAGTGTTCTGTTGGTCATCCATTACCTTGAGTTTTTGTGTGGGCTGCCTGTCCTTTGTTAGCTCCATGTGGTAATGGCGGGCATCAAGATTGTGCCCAGGTGCGAGAACTCCTTCCTCCTCCAAGTTATCATCAGAACAGACTTCTTAAAATAGACCTTATTTCCCTTGTGTCAAGGGAATTTATCTTAAATAGTTGCCTACCTCCTGTGGGTCAGTCCTTCTTTTCCTATCCTCCCCAGGAAGAGAAACTGTCTAGCATAGGGCTGCCATTCCCTAGGTCCAGGCGGAGAATCTCCCAGTTTTGGGGGTGGGGGAAATCCTACATTGCTGGGCAACATCCCCAACATGATGATGTCACACAGAAGTGATATCATTGTGTCAGGGACAATGTGTGGTGACGCTCTGTTTTTTGGTCAAAACTCTATGGTTTCAGGGCAATTTTACCATAGAGTTTTGCCCTCAAAACAGAGTGTCACCATGTGATGCTCCCGACATGATGCCATCACTTCTGTGTGATGTCCTCATGTTGTGGAGCCCTGCCACACTCCTGGTGGGCTCCCCCCCACCCCCCACCAGTGCGTCAAGGAGATCTTGCAACTCTAGTCTAGCATTTGGCGACCCTATGTCACCACCCTAGGTGTCACATTCTTGCCAGTGAGTGAGATGGGCCCTTCATTGTTCTCTGCTAGCTAGAAGTATTTGCATAACCAAGCCTTAAGTAACTGGGTGCTTGTGAGAGCCATCAGTGGGATGGAGGTGCTTGAGAGCAATTAACCATTCTTTTATCTTTTCCTTGTATGACTCAGATACTTCTGAGTTTTGTAGCTCCAAAATTCTCAATAATGTGATGTAGCCACAAAGTAGAGTACATTTCTCTAGAGGTGAAATTTGTCTGTAGCGTGACACGTTTTGTCAGATGGGATGGCCGCAAAACGATTGGACTACTGCTAAACCAGTGAAGTCCAATAGAATCCATAACTAAGGATCAGTTGTCATTTTAAACTTTATTGCTTGAGTAAATTTATAAAATACACATGTGCTCTGGTAAATGTGCAAAACTGGACACTTGGCTTCAAAATGGAAATGATGGCCAAGAAAGATTGAATGTACGCTATAATAAAGCCTGCTGGGTTGGATTCTGTGAATCATGAACAGAAAGTAATTGTGGATTTGTCCCACCTTCTCTTCCCACAGCAGCCTGACAAGCTTCCCCTGACAAGCTGATGCTGGGAGACACAGGAGTCCCATGGACAGGACGTCCTGGGAATAGGGCACTGCTGTGAAGAAGGGAATCCAGCAACTTTGCTCCCATTTCCCTCTTGCACCGAGGGAGCCCCTTGCACCACTGGGAAGTGTCACCTGATTCCCCTCTTCACAGAAGTCCCCTGTGCACGATCATATTTTGTTTTTGGAGCTCCCATGACGCTGACCATCACCTTTTCGATGACCTCAGAAGACTGCTGGGGGGAAGGGGTGGGATGGGAAAGTTCCATGGTGTGATCTGTAGGATCCAACCTGCCTGCAATGCAAGTATTAGTTATTTATCTGATTGACAGCTGACCATGCAGATGCATCCCTAAACAGATTTCAGTCCCGTATAGAAAATCATGCCATAGGTTTATCCAGATGGGGCTGCTGAGACTCATCGCAGGTCCTTGGAATAAGATTCCTGTTGGGAGCCCCTTCTCACACATTTAAAAGACGGGTCATTGGTGAGGGGACTCACCAATCCACATATAAGCAATTTTAAGCACTTGGTAACTGTTTACATCAACAGTTGCTTAACTGAAAAACATAGCTAGTAATCATTTGCTGTGGGAGAGCAATTGCAATGATTTCAAGTCGAGCAAATGGTTAAAATGAGGGATTATGAATTCCTAGAAGGGCTTCTAGTTGTTGAAGCTCAGCTGTTGCAGACAGCATGCTGGTGGGAACATGAGAACAAAATGAGGCAAGTAGGTTGCCTGGTTTCTTGCCTTCCTCTTGTGCAACTTGAGCCTGGGGAGTTTTGTACCCCCAGTGTTCCCCGCCTTGGATCCAGAAACTGAATATCTGAAGTGTGGGAGAAGAATTTTCTATCAGTTGTTGTA
This sequence comes from Gekko japonicus, assembly GCF_001447785.1. Classification (NCBI taxonomy): domain Eukaryota; kingdom Metazoa; phylum Chordata; class Lepidosauria; order Squamata; family Gekkonidae; genus Gekko; species Gekko japonicus. Next base: position 361,423 of record NW_015164687.1, read on the forward strand.
GATTTTCTGGGCTGTATGGCTGTGGTCTTGGCATTGTAGTACCTGACGTTTCGCCAGCAGCTGTGACTGGCATCCTCAGAGGCATAACACAGAAAGATGGAGTACTCTCTGTGTCAAGGTGTTGTTATACCTCTGAGGATGCCAGTCACAGCTGCTGGCGAAACGTCAGGTACTACAATGCCAAGACCACTGCCGTACAGCCCGGAAAATCTACAACTGATTAACTCCAGCCCTGAAAGCCTTTGACAAGAATTTTCCACTCTGGCACAGTCTATGCTTGTTGACCTGTGCCTTGGATTCTGACACCCTGATTCCTTGGAGAGCAGTTTCTTGATCACGTTCAATCAGTACTTTTTTATCTAATAATAGTTTCGGTGCCATCTGGATATATCTGCCTTTCTCTTAGTCTGAAGAAGATTTCCTGGAAAGAAGGAAAGAAGTTGAACGGCTTTTGAAGAAGAATTCTGACTGGATGTGGGATTGGTCCAGCAGGCCTGAGAACATTCCACCCAAGTGAGTCCTCTTACTGGGAACAATGCAAATGAGTTATGCAGATCTGCTAGGTAAGTGGATTGGTTTTACACAACAGTTGCTGACACGGTTTTCTTTTCTTCTGATGCACCAGGGAGTTTCTGTTTAAACATCCTAAGCGCTCAGCTACCCTCAGTATGAGAAACACAAGTGTGATGAAGAAAGGAGGCATATTTTCTGCAGAATTTTTGAAGGTCTTTCTACCATCTCTGGTGCTTTCCCATCTGCTTGCCATTGGACTAGGGTAAGAACTGATTCAATGAACAGATCAATTGTAGAGTTGTAAGGCTGGAAGCCCAACTGTGGTGTTTTAAGGCAGGATTCCCTCTATTTCTAATAATGCAAACTGTTTACTTATATCAGCTATTTTACAGGTTGGACCAAAAGAGAGTAATGTGACAGAATACTGTGCATCATGTAAGAAAACAAATGTGTTGACTGTATATCTGTCATTGCAAACAGTGAGCTGCCAGTGTATTCCAAAAGTGGATATTATTTATAAATCTGAAATATCTGTAACATCAGGAAGAGTTTTGCTTCCATCCGTTCTCTAGACTTTCATCATTCCTATTCCATATACGGCAGGCCTGGAGAACATCTCCCAGGAGCTTTAATTGGGCAGTAACTTGAAGGAAGGAAATTGGCTATCCAGTCCCAGTGGACAGGAGAAAGTGGATGTAGAAGTGATCTCCAGTTCCAATGTAATATATTGCATTTGTAGAATACCTTTGTGATGAATCTGGTGGAAACAGCCCGTCGGGATCCGTTATGCACACAGTTTGCTCAAACATGGTTTCATGAACTTGCCTATAAGCCTGAAGAAACCGTTACAGAAATCATTCCAGTGATGTGAGGGATTACATTGGCACTCATTTTTTTAAAACTGAAATAAAGTAGAGAACTTTGCTGTCCTAAGTGACAGCCACAAAGCGGGGAAAGAAACTTCCATCCCATGGGGACATTGAAAGATAGTCTTGAAATATTGGAATAAGCAGAAGCACAGCCGTTTCTGAGCAGAGTAGCTGCAATTTAGCTTAGAGGTGGTTACTTCTGTGGTTGTTCCATGGGAGCTACATCAGTAAGGAATGTACTACACACAGGAGATCCTATTGCCATATAGTTCTGGGTAATGACCAATGCTCCCTCTAAGCTGTGGAGTCTTCTAAGCAAAAATTCTACTTTCTGAGCTACTGACATTAAAGTTGTGAGCGAGCAATTTGGCTACTGCATAAATTGGTTTATTCTGGAGTAGGGGTGCGCAAAAAAAAGGTTACTTTTCCCCCCACCATAGAGAACAATGGAGGGGATGGGAGCAACCTGTTTGGGGGGCCATAGAATTGGACTCCCTGGTTCAATGTTCTTAAAACTTGGTGGGTATCTTGGGGAGAGGCCCCAACAACTACCCTGCGAAATTCAGCAGAAATTCAGCGGCAAGCCGATTCAGATCAGAGAATCTGAATTGGCCCACAGCAGCCCGAAAGGGCCATTTTTGGGGGTGCACTCGGTTCAGATGAACCAAATGCACAACCCTATTCTGGAGCCATCCTTCCTGAGCTAAGACAAAAATGTGTGAGCCTGAGGCTAAGAAACTGTGAGCTAGCTCACACTAACCCAGCTGAGAGGGAACACTGGTAATGACGTCTTTTTAATGAACCTGTAGGCTGTGTCTGTAAGACATGCAGTGCTCCACTATTAACATCCATTCTACTTCTCTTATTTTCGTCAAGGGACCACTGGAATGCCAGTAGAAAGTGAAACATTTTGTGTATAAATATAATGGTTCCCCATTCTCTGTCTGCCTGAAATAATGCCCAGCTGGGATGCAAATAAGGCCCTTCTAGTTTCAACTACTTTGGTGTTTTGAGCTCAGCATTTCTCATGTGAATTAGTACCTCATGCAAGATCTGAAAACCAAGGGTCTGTAGTGGAGATTTCATGTTTGTAAACAAATCCAGAGATATTTCACACACACAAACTCTTTTTCTCATGCACTTAAATTGACCCACCCCTGTTTGTGACCTGACATTAAAAAGGAATCAGGTCTACAGACAGAAGATTCTTACATGGGTGCCTAAACATGATTCATCTTTGTCACAGGTTATTAGGCAGATGGTTGCTTGCAAGCCTGGATTAATTGCCAAACATGCACTTACGGGCATGGAAAATGCAGTCTCAGTAGTAGTCAAAGCAGGAGGAAAAAAGAGGCGCTGTAGCATCTGGCGTGGGGTCCTCTGAAGCAAAGCACTCATTGTTTTTTATTTGTGTGCCTAAAGGATTTATATTGGAAGACGATTGACAACCACACCTTCCAGCAGCTCGTTGTAAGAGGGGGAGGAATTCCTGTCTCTGGCACCACCGTCACGACACCTGTGTAGGCATGCAAACTGGTGAAGCAAAGGAACTTCTGAGTGTGCAATAGCTGTCTGGTTCTGTATGTTTTAAGTTCAGTAAATGTTGTTCTCATGGTTTAATTGTAGACGGGGAGGATGGAAACCAAAGCCAAACTCTGTGTAAGCCCCTCCTCTTTTTTTTTTTTTTTTTTGCTCAATTCAACAACCTATGTTTTAGATTCAACATCTGAAGAGATGCCGGAGAAATGGATTGAATCTTTTTATAAGCAATGGTATCAGTGCGTTTTGAGAGAAAAAAGACTAACTTTCCTATACTCAAGGTAATGTAGCAAGGATGTGTTTGGCTGTTTCTTTCTATTGTGCAAATACTTCACGAGGATTGCTCTTGGTAGCACTCCAGTGAAGGCTGGGACAGAAGCCGATGTGACCTTGCCTTACATTTTTTTTAAAGAATAGACTCTTTTTACTTGATTTCAAGCAGTTTAAAAATTTGCTTTGAGATACGACAGTAAATGCTAAATACTTTTAATACAAGCCTGTGCGCTTGTGATGGGATACTTCCCTTTCTCTTTCAATAAATGTTAATGTGCTCTTCAGCTATTCGTAACGGTGTACATAGGCACGACTTCAGTGTGGCAAGGCAATTTATCCTAATGCCGGGACAAAGAAGGAGAACTGTGGCATGGAGCTGATGCAGCTTGGAAGGGTGTAGTATTAGATGAGGCCACTTTCTGCCTCCTTTCTCCCACTGCAGTCTTCTGTGCTCCTGAGGGTTAGTGCCCCCGCCCCCCCGGGCAAAATGGGGATCTGCAGGAGGAGGAAAAATTGGTGGAAATCACCCTTCTCTCCTCCAGTGACAAGAGCCCCTTCTGTGGGCAGAATAGCTGGTTATGCTGATGGAATGGTAGTTTGGATCCAGCCCTTTATTCCCAGTCTCCAGGTATGGTTGGTCAGACCAACGGTCCATTCAAAGACTTTCTCTGACAAGCTCATAGACGGCGTAAGTTATGACAGCTATTCCCAGCTGTTTGTCTGTGACTCTGGTAGAGAGGGACTGCTTCTTAACATGAAGTTTCTGTTACTGTTGTGGCTGTAGTGCCATTGATAAATCTGCCCTCTGTTTATCTGTTTAGAAACATAGGTGCTTGAGAATATCTGAGTGCCCAGTGCAGATTTGATGATAAATGAATTTGTTAGAGAACGAAATAAAACATCATAACCCACTCTGCCCAGGTACACATTAGAATGCCACAGTGCACAAATCTGCATATTCAACATTTTGCTTCTTTTCGTAAGAGCCTGCCAGTCTGATGCCCTGCATTTGCTAAGTAAATACAATTGACTCACTGTAAAGTAATGGCGTTTAAAACTGCAGCCTTGGTTTTAGACTGGAGAATAGTGGAGACTGCCAGTTTGGTTGCCTTCCCAACTCCAGCATTCAGCCTTAAGTGACCTCAAATAACTGCTTCCTGCTTAGAAAGAATAGTGAAGTATTGCCTGTCATCCGCCCATGTTAGCATTGTGTACTTATAATCATATCCATCTAAAAGCAAGTTTGCTTTTCTCATTGGCTTTGGCCTTATCATTTGGCAAACATGGATTTTTAATGTTTTTGTCCTTCTGGAACAGAACTGAAATTAATATAGCTGTGTTGCTGTGTACAGTGGCATCTCATATCATCTAGCTGTATAAGCAGTTTGTATAATAGGGTTCCATGTGCTAAGATTTTTTCACTTTAGGTATTACTTGAAGGGGTAGGTTGGGGGGGGGCTTATAGCCAGGTTCATTTCGCAGTAGCCCCAGTTGAATGGCACAGATAGTAGGGAATGTGGAAGACCTCTGTCTGAGAACCTGGAGAGTTGCTGTCAGAGTAGACCTTGATAGCACAGCTTCAAGTGAGGGAAGAGCCTTCAATTTGTGTAAAGGTTTTCAGTTGGAAAGAATTTCCCCATCTCCTCTGTGTGAAAGAACAGCTACATTAGTGCAGAAGGTTACATACCCAGCTTTCCTCTGCAGAGAAGGGTGTGTGCAGTACTGCTTATATAGAGCTTCAGAAATTTATGGATACCCACATGGACTTAAGAACACAAGAGAAGCCAATGTTGGATTAGGCCAATGGCCCATCCCATTCAAAACTCTGTCACACAGTGGCCAAAGATACCAGGTGCCATCAGGAGGTCCAGCAGTGGGGCCAGGAAACTAGGAACCCTCACACTATTGACCCCCCCCCCAGCACCAAGAATACAGAGCATCATTTGCCCCGGAGTCCCTATCTATACCTTGTGGCTAATAGCCACTGATGGACCACTTCTCCATATGCTTATCTAATTCCCTCTTGAAGCCGTCCATGCTTGTAGCCAGCACCACCTCCTGTGGCAGTGAATTCCATATGTTAATCACTCTTTGGGTGAAGAAATACTTCTGGCAGTTTTGCTGAGATCCAAAGACATGCCACTGATTCATGGGGTTAGAGCTAGTGCTAATTTCTGCAGAAGGAACATGTTTTTTTTAACCAGCAGGATACAACCTTCTGGCCTCCTACAGCCTGAATGATTCCCCCAAAAGTTGCTCCTGGGGGGACAGGCTACCCACAGGGAATAGCTTGAGGGGCAAATAGGTGACTTGCAATGAATGGGATGGGGGTGGGGAATGGGCAGAATCCATTAGTAAAGTCTACTGCTAATCCAGTTCAGTAATTGCAATCTTTGAGAGCATGGGTGGCCGAAGAAAAAAAAACACTCAGTGGGTGCGTTCATACAGGCTGTTTAGTCCGCTTTCGGCACGCTTCAGTAACGGATTTTATACGCATGATCACACAGTCAACATCTGCCTCCCGTCCCCAGCCATTGGTTTCCGGCTCAAAACCGCTTTAACCTGGAGTATTTTGTTACCAGGTCCCAAAGTGGTGTTTTCTCAGCTCTCCCGTTTAAAGCCACTCCAACGCTGCCCAAGGCTTCCGCTTTTCGCCCACCATTTTTTTTAATGCGTCAGAAGTGTGCGCATAGGCAGAGCTCTGCCACAATGTTTAGAAAACCGACATTTAAACGGTCGCTTGTTTTAGCATTTAGATGAGTTTGGGATCGCACGGAGGCCATTTTTGGCTTTAACCTGGAGTATTTTGTTACCAGGTCCCAAAGTGGTGTTTTCTCAGCTCTCCCGTTTAAAGCCACTCCAATGCTGCCCAAGGCTTCCGCTTTTCGCCCACCATTTTTTTTAATGCGTCAGAAGTGTGCGCATAGGCAGAGCTCTGCCACAATGTTTAGAAAACCGACATTTAAACGGTCACTTGTTTTAGCATTTAGATGAGTTTGGGATCGCACGGAGGCCATTTTTGGGTCAAACATTTAAAGGGAAGTCTTTTGTTGGAGGGGTTGGATTCATTCACCCTGGTGGTTCTGCGCATGCGCAATGGTAGTTTCACCCCCCCATTCTACGGAGGGGCACCTATACGCATGTGCAAACTGAATTTTTTTTTTTAATCTCACCAACACAAGCTTTCCCGCGTTGGTAGTGTAAACCCCGGGGAACGACATGATTGCATGGTGAGGCGGGATAAGGGAGGTGTGATCACAATTATCCAGATCAAATATAATCCGGTTAGAACCAGAGCAGTTTAACCCACTCTCAGCACACTGTCTGACCGCACCCAGTGTGTGTTTAGTTGTTGTATGTACTTCTGAAGTAATAAATTGATCGGTTCTGAACTGTCTGTAGTCCACAAGACAATATCCTTGAAGCTGGTTTTTTCCTCCATCGACCACAGATTTGTAAATACAAACTACATTTTTATGTAATAGTTTGTACCATTGCCTTTTAAAGAATGATGTTAGAATAGTATTAAGAAAGATGGGAAAACATCAGGAGCTTCATCTGGCTCTTCATAAAGTTGACAAGCTGTGAAAAGTACTTTCTTACGCATTGAATGTAATATGATAAGTGAATTCTATGGAGATAATAAAATGAGTAAACATTTCTTGCTCCTTTTATGTTTAACAGAAGAGAAGACATATGTGAATCACTAAAAAATGCTGTAGTGGGGTCATACTATTGTGGAATATGGCTGAGGGTGAAATGGTATGATTGGGCCAAGGGCAAGTCTGGTAGACCCCTTGATTGAAGCAACACCTCAAATTAGGCCATTCCACTGCTGTTGTAAGCAGGTATCAGTACCAAAGTCCATAAGCAATGGGTAGAAGGCTTGCATGTATTTATGCTCTACCTTATCCCACCATGCTTTAAAATGTTCTAATCATCTGAATGGTAAATGAAAAACACTGGACTATATACATTTCCCACTGCTGTAAGTGAATCACAAAGTACAGATAACTGACATTGTTAGTCTGGCAGAAGTAGTTCTGAGGCTTGATCTTAGAACATGTATGCTAGCAATAAGAGATTCGTTATGTAGCTTTGCCTGGATGCCGTGTCTGCTGGCACAAGAGGCAGGATCCGTATTGTCAAAGGCTATGATGGGATCATGGAGGCTGCGTGGGACTCAGCAGCAGGGAGAAAAAGGACCTGGGATGATCGTTCCTTGGCCATCTTGCGGCCTAAAAAAACCTTGGTAGAATCCATCTAGTGCTATGGAACCAAGATATGTTGAAATAAGTAAAATCCAGATGTGTCAGCCTAGCAGGTCAAGTCTTAACCGTATACATAAAGGCTTACAGTTTCTCAATTTTTTCTGTCTGTGCCTAACTAGGTTGAAACATCCTGAGCAGAGTACAGTAAATGTAAATCTGATGATTTGTGGTCAAACAGGACAATTGCCAGGCATTCAAGAACATGGTCACAGCTATTCACACAACATATAAATCAATTCTAGGCAATGTTCTTGGGTGTTATTCATCCAGGCTATGTAATCCCAAGCATGGCTTGAAGGGAAGAAACACTGGCTGGGACGCACCATGTTTAAGAATTCAAAGACCAAGATAGTTTTCAAAAATCACCAAATATGGAGACAGTGGCAACATTGTGTTGCATACATTTCCACCTGTTTTCCCATGAATTTTCTTTATAACTATATGCTGAATACCAAAATTCTAAAAACAGTTTTGAACCACACACTTTACCATAGTCAGACTCTACAGTTTAGCCACATTGACTAAGATTACAGGAAAGTGGCAACCACGTAGCCTCTATCAGTAGCAGGAAAAAAACAGAACATGACCACTGAGCACAATGAGCACTAATTTGCTGAGTTTCAGGGGCCAATTCAAGGTCCTGGTATTTACTTTTAAAACCCAGAACAGCTTAAATCTACCTGGAGGACATATTGTCCTGTCTGGCCATTGAGATGAACTATCAGTGGTCTCTTACAGGAACAAGTAAATCACAGTGTAAACTGGTTGGAACCCACACAATAGCTTTTCCAGCCACTAAGTTCCCCTTCCTGGAGGTGAGGATGACACCATCCTTTCAAAAGGTGATGAAACATTCCTTTCTTTGCAGGCATTCAGTCTAGATTACGCACAGCACCCGGTTTATCTTACCCTGTATTGTTGTTTTGAATGATACAGACTGTGTGTCTGGTAATCTTACTTTTCTCCTAAAGACTTACAGTAACTCAAGATAATTCAATGCCACCCACTACAGCCATACCACACAAATGGCTCCAAATGGACTGTGGGTAAGACTTACTCTGAAAAGTAAATATAGTATTACACACTGGTTCTACTAAAGACATTCATTTTTTTGGCAGCCTAGCATTAAAATTTTCAATTTGAGCCTTGACCTGGATAGCCTGATCTTGGAATCTAAGCAGGGCCGACCCCAGCAAGTATTTGGATGGGAGATCTCCAAAGAATACCAGGGCCAGCAGACACAGGCTATCAAGCCACTTCTCTGGAGGTCCTCTGTGCCCAAATAGGTCGCCAGAGGTTGCCATGACTTCCAGGCATGAGGCGCACACACTGCAACAAAATTACATTTTTTAAAAAAATGGTGACCCCCTAAAGACCAATAAATGCTACAGGAGAGGATCGATAGCTGGAACCTACTTTGTCAGATGTTAACTGTTAACTCAGTACAGCTGCATACCACGTACAAAGGTTTGTTTTTTAAATGGAGGTCAAAGCCAAAAAATTCTAGAGACAGAAGCGGTCAAGATACAGAGCATAAAGGAATACAAGATCCAAGTAGGTGTTACCTGTTGCCACTAATGATAAACTCGCATTGCAAAATGAATACTATAAAGTTATAAACAAATGGGAAGTCAGTGCTTTAGACAACTTAAGATTAAATCTTAGGGGAAAATGTATTGAAGAAGTTGTCAAAGTACACAGAGCAAGTTCAGGTAAACATTTAAAATTTATTAAACTTTTTGGTCAAAATAATTGAACAATTATGTACAATCCCATTGTATTAGCTTTCATGTATTTTTTAGGAACAAAGTCAATCTAATGGTTAAATGACCTATCCGTTCCACATTTCAAGATTTGCAAATAGTGTCACAACTGATATACAGTATATGATTTTTATTTAAACTTTATCTTTAGGACCCCCAAATTAGTATTTATTAGCTTACTGCGAACAAGAGTGGCACTCTATGGACGTTAATTGACAGGATAAGAACAGAGGCATTGCTCTTGCATATTCACAGCCGACTTTTAGCAATCATATTAAACCTTCATTTCATTAAAAATGGAGTGTGAACCATACACCTGTACTTTATATCCAGGAAGTTCAAAGGGCCTGAATTTCAAGGGGGAGTTTATAGGCACGTTCAATAGCAAGTACAGACAACATGGGAGTAACCTACTGACTGCTATTAAAGTGCCCACAAATCTTTGTGTGTAGAAGTTTATACTCAAGAAAAGTTTACAATGAAACACTGGGAGCTGATCATACGCCCTTTAGGAGAGAGAAACCCCAAAATTCATATAAACTTTCCCTTAGCCCCCTATTGCCAGTTGAAACCCAGAATCTGACAAATGTATTTTCACATCGGCATTCAGCCTGTCCGACCTTGTGTCAGACTCACCTTAAGAGCTAAAATACGTTTTAAGTTGTGCTCCTGTTTGGCATAATCAAAGTTTAAAAACACACAAGCTTTTAACAAGCTTTTAACTGCATTGGGAAACTTTATATGCTTATGCCCAGTTGAAGTAAAAAGTATACACTTTGAAACGAACTTAAAGGTAAAAAAAGTAATGCACGTTAAGGTATGTGTCTCTCATGTGAGGCGTTGTTTACTGTTAACCAGAGCAGTGATTCCGTTGAAGGTTTTGATGTACGAGACAATCTTGCTCCTTTAAGGCTGTATATGAACTTCAAACCAATTTTTTCTGTTTCTTCTTTCGTGCACACAGTACAGAAAACCAATACAAGTTAAGGTAATGAGGGAAAATTAATTTTAGAGTTTGAAGAAGCAGATATCACAAGAAACTGCTTTATACTGTCAAAATCAATATTTTCGGGACAAACTATTTTCAAATCTTTCCATTAGAGATATTTTGCACAATCTCAATACATGCAATAAAAAAGACTGAATACATACTTTCAGATTTAAAAACACTTTTTATAGTTTGTTATTTTTATTAAGTGGTTTACACCAGAAGGTGTGGTTATAGATAAAGTTGGTGAGTGATATACATGAAAAACCTGTCTATGCACCCAACTCTAGACTTACCTATATTGCTCAATGGTAGAAACACCTAAAGCTTAGATGAAGGCCAGAGGAAGAATGTTTACAGGCATAAAGCACAACTATATGTTTTGAAAGGCCCAAATATTACAGCAGATAAAGAACACGTGAGATAAAAATTACATTTTATGACAATTTGTTTCTTGGGTGTTAGATTTTTTTTGGTCTATCAACTGGAAAGGAAGGCTCAGACTTAAATAAATACATTTGTTTTGAATATTGGCCTTTATTGAGTATTGTCCATCAATTCTGCTTCTAGTGAGCTTATTTCGTTTACAAAAATTAAATTCCACGTTCTCCCTCACTGAAGGCAGAAATACACCATGAACTCAAATCCAGGCCAGCTTCTCTCCTTTACCTATAAAGGGAAATAAGTGCATCAATGTTCTTTACTGGGAGGACAACAAGGCCATCTCTCTGACAGATAAACAACTGAGCTTAACTATGCAAGACGACAACTTTGTCCTCGAATAAGCCGTCTTTAATTAATTTTGTCCTGGAATATATACAAGTTATTGGTGGCAGCTACAGCAATGATGTTTTCTGCAGGGTGCCATGCTGTATGAAGGATCTTCTTGTTGAAGTCCAGACTGTCAACACTTATTTCATCTTTCTTTCTCTTGCCACCCGTACACACCTTCCGAGGCTTTAAGATGGCACGAGGTTTGCTACTCTCTCTTGATGCCTCCAATGTAATATCTCGCCGTGTGTTTCGATCAAACATCCTAAAGAAATTGTTGTAGGAGCCAGTCATAATAGCACTGCAGAAAACAAACAAGAGAAAATGTTACACTCATCTTTGTCTATCAGGTAATTGTATCAGTGACGGCGCCTGCAGGCACCCTTGTAATTATGAGTGGGGGTGATGAGCACTAAATGGCTGCCCCAGGAGGTGAGGCGAAACCCCAAAGTGGCAGGTGTAGGAGGCACGGCCAAATGGGATACCTCCCTCCTCACATCCTGGGAAGAAGGGAAGCCTGAAGGGGGAATGGAACCACACAATGACTAAGGAAAGCCCAACACGTGCTTACTAATCCTCATGATTCTCCAGTGGAAAACCCTTTTGTTTGAATTAGGGCAACCAATAACAAGCCCTGAATTTAAACGGCCCTCCACACTTTCTGAAAAACCCGTTGGTGTCAAGGGAAGTACTGGGGAACCCTGGATTATGATGATCTGGCCTGCATTTTTTTGTGTAATACCCCATATACATTACCACATCCTATCCTCCTTTGTCTTTCCTTAATGCTAGCAGTCATACAAATCTATTCTTCATTTGCTAGTCAGCTACCACTCCAGTGGAATTTGGTTCTCACTGGAGAAGTCCTTACCTCTAACAGCACCAAGAAACTCACAGTCTGACTCTTATACTGGTGCTACTGTGCTACTTTTTGTCCTCACCCCCTCCTCTCGCTAGAAAAGTACATGCAACAGCATTAGGGGATGATGAGAAAGTAGAAAACAGTTTGTCCAGGAAACACCACAACATATAATTCCAAGAGCCTTTTGGTCTCATAGAAGACTTAGATGCTGACAGAATACTACAGTCACCTTGGAAATGAGTTTTGGAGGTGGAAGTTTAAAACACAAAATTAAAGCACGAGCACCTGTAGATGTTTAATGCTTACAAAATAAATTACAAGGAACATGCTGCTTTAGAATAGCAAGCAGTAGGTACCTGGGATAAACCAGTTCCTTGGTGTCTGGCCTGCTTAAGAATATCTTTATACCAACTGATCACCTAGATTAGTACTGCACACTTCTGACTGGCAACAGCTTTTCAGGATATAAAATGAGAGGGTTTCCCTAACTGAGATGCTTTTCATCAGTAGGAAAGTTCAGCATGATTTTAATGTACATTCAGGAGATATATAGAACTTGAGTCTCCAGTCAATGAATCAGCCCCCTCCCCCCTTTTAAAAGATGTCAGGATTGGGCTTCACAATTTTTATGTGCAAAACACGTGTTCTCTCAGTGATGACTACTCCTGCAGCAATATATACCAATACTTGCAGCTAACTGAAAATATAGGATTAAAATCCTTTTTTGTTGTTAAAGAGCTAGCAGATGCTGAATAATCTGATTATGGCTGTCTTAAGTATGAACTTATCCCTTTTCTTCAATTCAAGAACATATGCATTTGTAGAACTCAGGTAAGTCTTTAAATGTGAGCCCCAGTGCACAAATCAGTCTTACCTATCAGAACCATTCCAGCAGCATTCAAATTTGTCAAAGATGCAGTCATTCTCATACAGTGAACAAAGTTTGCTTCGGAGATACTCATGAACCTTTAAAACACAAATGTTGAACAACATGAGAACATTCACCACTTTAGAAAAAGCTTGCCTTACGAAGAAGCACAAACACCATACCTGGTATGTCTCTACAGGCCTATTTTCCATGTTGAGATCCCATACTTTAACTGAAAGGTAGTCCCTGGTCATCATGTATCGACCACTGTGACTGAATTTTACATCTGATATTGAGGAAATTATTTCTGAAAAGAATGATCTGCTGCTGGGATCTTCTGGCTCCTCAAAGACTGAAAATATAGAAGACAGAAAAGAAAAAAGGTTGGAAGCAAAGAAGAACCTTTCAACACTTTCAGAAAATCATTGATCTTCATTTCAGCGGGTGGTCTGTGCTGGTCTGCAGTCGAAGAGAAAGATTCAAGTCCAGTAGCAGCTTAGGGGTATAAACCAGAGGTGTCAAACTCATTTGTTACAAGGGCTGGACCTGAAATAAATGTCACTTTGTTGGTGCAGGCCATGTGTGCCATCAAATGTAATGCCAGGTATCAGATATATAAACTGCATTAAGGACAGCAGCTGGTAAGCTCCAAGTTGATGTAGCCTCACTGCAATGTCCCATGGGCTGGGAAGGGGGGTGCAAAGGAAAACCCATATGGGCAGACTGGAGAGCCAGCAGTGCAGCACTGGGCAGACGCTCCCACGCTGCTTGACTGCTACAGATGAGACTGTTCTGCCATTCTGAAGCCACAATTGGAGTGGCTCCGCCCACTCCCCCTGAACAGTCTCCTGTTCCGTCCCTTGCACTAGTTGCAGGCTGCATAATAGCCCTGGATGGGCCAGTTCTGGCCCTTGGGCCTTACGTTTGACACCCCTGGTATGAACTTTAAAGAGTCAAAGCTCTGAAGAAAGCTTATACCCCAAAACTCTTGTCGGTCCCTAAGGTGATACTGGACTGCAATCTAGCTCTTGAAAAACTGAAAGCACTGTCCTGGATGCATTCACTGCTCTATACCCCTCAGAATGGCCAAGACCCCATACATCAAACTACACACACTCAGTGAAAATATATGGGCAATGACATCACTCTGAGTGAAGGCGTAATGCACAAATTCAGTAACTCAGCTTACAGATGTGTTGAGAGAGCCTCTGAAGTATCATCACTGCCCAGAGGACAGGCAGTATTCTTGAGTGACTGGGCAAAGGGGAGCAGGAAGAAACGGCAGAAGGCAACACTGACTCAATTAACTGCTGTAGCTAACAGGATACCCATCAACACATTCTCTTTTTGAATACAGAATAAAGTATGTTTCTAATTAAGTGCTGGAATCCAGAAAACCCACTGTGCATGAACAGAAAGCATATGCTTGTGTGTGTATGTATGTTTGTGTGTGTAGGGGGGCTCTTAACTCTTCCTTCCAGTTGTATACCTTTGTGCCACACTAACTCATAATTTGGAGGTTTTCTGAAGGGATGGAGGGGCTAGAAGAGAAAAGGGTCCCCCCTCCCCCCAGAAGGTCCAGCATGTTTTATATATGGCTTCTGGGTCCCATCCTTCATCTAGGAAGCGGCTCTACCTAGAGAACCTCACCCACATGGAATCTCTGATTTTCTCCAGGCTATTCCACCTATGTGTGGTGAGTACCACTGAAAGATTCTAAACAAAAGCTTACCACAGCAAGAACCTCCCAACCACTCAACCATATAAGCACCAGCTACGCAGATGCTTGACTAAACATGACTAAAAGAACACACCAAAACCCCACCTTTTATAAATAAACTAATTCACACAAGAACCACCACTACATGTTGCTAGTTGGCAATGTAACCTCCATTTGGGTGTAACAAATAAAATGGAACCAATATAATCAGAATATTACACACACTTAAGCACCATGTCTCTCTCTGCCCTTACATTTATTCTGAATGTTTATCACAAACCAAATTAAGGATTTTTTTTAATGTGCATCTGCTAGATGTGCCTCCATTAAAAAATACACCAAGGTTCTATTAAGAATTCTCAATACTGGAAGATACCACAGAGTAATATTTTATTTATGGCAGTCTACACTATCCCACCTGCAGAGAGCATGATTAAAATTGTAGGTTTTTATTTGCATTTTAATTATGAATGCAGTTTTTACAGACATTTATAAACAGAATTATCTAATTAGTGGCTCAAGATGCTTCGGGATATTATCCCACATCTAAAGGTAGGGAAATGGAATACCGTTTTTATGGCACACCAGCAATTAGGCCTTACTGTGCCAAACACCCATGTATGCTTTAAGCAGCTTCTCCAGCTTTCTATTCTAGTGAATCATAACTTTCTTAGAAGTGTGAAGTTTGGACTCCAAAGCCTATGCTGCTTGCACACAAATGAAAAGAATGGAATAAACTGGCAGTCACAACCCATTCACTTGTTCAGTGGTGGACAAGGGGATAAATACGCAGCATGGACAGCACAACACAAGTGAAAGAAAAGCACACAAACACCAAAATGAACAAGCTAAAAAAGGAAACAGTCACTATAATCTGTTTTATTTAAGACTATCAGCACAACTTGGCCCAGTCCCAGAACAGCAAGACAAACCAACAGAATTACAGCAACAAAAGGTTCCTAATTTTGGGAAGAAGACAACTGGCACAGGACAAAAAACCATTCTATGAGAAGAAGCTCCTCACCTAGAAGGAGCCTTTTTATGGCTCAGTTGATTACCATATTTACCTTTCAGTACTGGAAACCAGCACAGCTAGTTCTGCTGTAACACAGTCGTCATGCTCCTGAAGCTGGGATAGCAGAAGGAAGCATCTTTGCTAAACTGTATGCTTTACAGTACAATCCCTGCGTGATGCACCACAAGGTGCGCACAAAACACAGATCTTGCCTTCTGTGCACACTGCTGGGTTTTCCAATGCAACGTGCATTCTCCACAGCGCTACAGCAACTGTTTCCTTATTTTTTAAGTTGTGTTCTAACAGAGTTCTAAAACATCGCATTCAAGGAGAACTGACTGCATCAAATTTAGCATACACCGTGTTATAAAGATGAACATATGAAAAGTGCAAACTATACGTGTGCTTCAAAATGGTCTAGAAGGCAATTCTGATTTGCTGTTCTAGCAACTGCACACTTCTTTATTGTTTAAAACATTTATTAGCTCGCCTTTTCCCCATATATCTGGGACACAAGGCAATTAACATAGAATTTAACACAATGAAACAATTAAAACTTAACAAAACTAGCACAGTAATACACAAGACCCAAATGCCAGCTGCAAACCTCCAGTTCTCTTATTAAGTCCTACACCAATGTCAAACTCAATAAACCTCACTTGACCAGGTTGTGCAAACAAAATAAGAAAACCCCCAAAATATTTATATCCTTCTGAGAGCAACACCACACACAGTTATCTTACAGAAGAATGGCTACAGAACCTATTATAGTGGAGCATGCATTCTCAAACCAAGGATTTATGGAACAGCGGTAGTGATTATTTTCCTTTCCTTCTCAGTTCTTGGATCCAATCTTTTTTTTTTTTTAAAAAAACATCCCTTCCTCTGCAATAAAGTTGAATATCTCTCTTAGAATGATGCCCGCTGAACAAAGTGCATGTTTTTGCACTAAAGAAAGTATAAGCAAATTTAGTCACTATTTTTCTTTAATCGAGTGATACCACATAGCAAGTATGCCTATGCATTTCTAACAACAGTATATAAAACCCAGAAGCCACTTACATTTAGAATGTCTATCACAGAGGGCTGAAGAACGCATGTCACAGAGCCGTATAGTTCCTTTGCTACTGCTGTAGACAAACACATTACAATGATGGGGGTGGAACTCTGCTGCAGTTATCACCTCTGTCAATTCCTCCATGTTAGCAGGCTTTATATCTACAATGTCTGAAATTTGCTTGTAAAGGTCAGTAACGTTGTGGAAAAAGGTATCCAGGGATTACTGGATAAGAGTCCTTCTAAAGCAGCAGCACTCACTCTGCGCCTTGCAGAGAGAATTCTGCAATTACCATCATCCCAGAGAGTCACGTGACTGCTACATGACCGGTGCACCACCCCCATGAAACACAGTGTTTTAACTGTTAATACTAAATATACAGCTATAACGTTTTCAAATTACCAGATTCTTCTGAGTATGTATGGTGTCTCTCCCCACCACTGCTGAA
>NW_015164687.1:378394-393081 GCF_001447785.1 Gekko japonicus
TGTATCTTTAATGAGGGGGGGGGGGCTGTCCTCTCTGCTTTCTCACTCTCTCCTCAAAGTGAGAGAAAAGGCTCCCAAAGGAGAAGAAACTGGCTGTGGAGAAAAGGGAACAAAACTACTACCACCCTCCTATGGCCAGCTTGCTTTTTTCCTGGGTGGCTACCGCAGTGGTGGATGTACTTTCTCTTCTCTGTGACCAGCCTGCTCTCCTCCTGGAGGCTGCCCAGGTGACAGGGGGAAAGTGTAGAAGCTGTGGAGAAGGGTGGGTGGGTTGTTGAAAAGGATGGGCCCTATGCTTCTATCCCTGGCATGAGACCTGCAGCTCAGGGAGGCTGACAGCTTTCCCAGCCTATTGCAGAAGCTATTTCATGGTGGGAACAACCTGCCAACCACAATGGCCTTCCTCGTTTTCCTGGACGATGGGGTGATTGCAACGTTGAGGGACTGTGCCCAGGAGCCAAAAGAAGCATGTCAAAGAGCCACTAAGTCTCACTACTCTAAACTGTGTGCCAAAGTTATATATAGTACACAGATGCTAGCATGAGATTATGGCCTGGTCTACACACGCAACAGAATAAGGTGGCAGAATGGGCTCCCTCTTCAGACTGCTGGTCAAAGAGGCAATTAGCAGTAAAAGTCACATTCCCCCAAGTTAATAAAAAAACCCCACACACAAACCCCTCTCCATAAACATAAAGCTAGCATACTAGGGTGAGAGGTTGTAGCCTAGCTTTTTATAGGATGTGCTAGGTGTTCAATTACAGGCAATTATTAATACAGGAGAACTCTGAAAAAGTGTAACCCCACATTTCCAGTCTGAAGAATTCCATCACTTCACTTTCTGCTAACCTCATTAATAGTTCATTGTGCTTCATTATGTAGACCAGGCCTAAAACAGTATACTAACTGAATGTCCCCAACCATGGACTGTGGATATGAATCTACCTCTTTCAGCAAGAAGCCGGCAGGAACTTCAGGGGCTAAGCTGTTCAGCATGGAGGAAGGTAGGGGTATGCATTCACATATGCAGCTGATAAGAACATAAGAGAAGCCAATGATGGATCAGGCCAATGGCCCATCCAGTCCAACACTGTCACACAGTGGCCAAAAATCCCAGGTGCCATCAGGAGTTCCAGCAGTGGGGCCAGGACACTAGGAGCCCTCCCATTGTTGACCCCCCCCCCCCAGCACCAAGAATACAGAGCATCACTTTCCCCAGATTCCCTATCTATACCTTGTGGCTAATAGCCACCGATGGACCTCTGTTACATATGCTTATCTAATTCCCTCTTGAAGCCATCCATGCTTGTAGCCGCCACCACCTCCAAATGCTCAGTAATACACTCGACTGCCAGCCAAAAGTCCCCAAATATGGCATTGGATATGGCAAGACTTTTACAAATTTTTTTTTTACAAAACTTAAAACTAGAGAAAAGCAGCTTACTTCAAAAGACACGAAAACAGCAGACTCCACTACTATTCATTATTTTGACAGATGAAATCAGGACAGCTGTGAACTCTGCTTTCCCTTGCTTCAGGAAATACTACCTGCTTTGCTTAGATTGCAAGTTTTGCATCCTTAAAAATCAGTATAGAAGCCTAATGGATATCAAATAACCCATATAGAGTAATACAGGTGCTTTACAATCTACAAAACAAGAGACCACGTTATCATAGAGGCAATTAGCAGTAAACATTTCTATTAATCAAAATGTTTTAATTATACTGTAACAGAAGGATAACATAATAAAAAGGATACTAAAACTTCTATCTGTGATTTCTAAATGCCACAGGTTGATTCTTAGGTCATCTGCGGAAAGGTACGTTTCATGATCGCTATTAACTGAAATAGAGTTTATGTGATACGTGTGTGCATTTGCAAATATCCTTCGGGGACTTGCTTCTACCATTAGGTCCATGGGTTTCAAGATTGGCACCTAAAAATGGAGAAAATAATGAGTTTGTTTCTGAAAGTTGCAGCACTTACTTAATAAAATAATAATAATATAATTTAAAAGTTACAGGAGTTGCTTGTAATGTATTTACTCCAGGAATATAATTTAAATTTAGTGTAAAAATCCACTATAGGCATTCCAATTTTGTGGGATTCCAAAATTACAGTAAAATTGTATTTTTCAGTTTAGCCTTAATTTTTACTCAAATATATATGTATCAAAGACTTCAGCAGTGGATTAAGATTTTAACCATAAGAAAGCCAAGTCTCTCCAAAGCATGATTTGCCACATCTTTCTCATCAAAAGTCAACTAGCTTTCACGCTAAAGTTCTAAATGATTGAATGTATATCAGCTGCCAGAGATGCTGCTCAAAACTGGCTCCCTTATAAGCCATCCTTGTGCTGGTCATAATGTGTCACCAACTCTATGATGCATTTCTAGCATTACTCTCTGCATGATAGCGCCAATTCACACTGCAAGCATTTGCAGGCTTCATGTCTGCAATGGGGATCACTTGCCACTGGAACTCTAAATTCAACAGCATTTCAACCATGATGTATGCTCCCATTTTCTGTACTTTAAAGTAAAAAGTAGTTTATAAAATAATGTTTAACATACGTTAAGCAAAGAGAGATGGCCGAATAATTTTCAAACGCTGCTACCATGCTGTGTGCTGGTTTTCTATGGATAAATCCCAGATTGATCCATTTACAAATGTGGCATTTCAATTAAAATGGTTAAAATGTCCATTTAAATTAGTATCGAAGTTACCATTTTAGCTATTTCAGGACCTCAGTCATCAGGGCACAGGTCAAGATACAAAAGTGTTGCCAGCCAATACTGAAAGCATCTGATACTTCCTTTTCTATTACCTCCAAGACCACTAGTTTATTTTAAAATATGAAGGTATAGGACAGTGACACTACACCTAAGGAAACTGCACCAAGGTATGTGCATCAGGCTTTTCAATTTCCTTTGACATTTGCTCCTCTGTCTTCTATCTTGGAATACCATTTTGAACATCAAAGTTCGAACATGTCTAAAAGCTTCTTTGCACAGCTCCTATTTCCTCATGTCTCAAACACATCTAAGTTTAATGCATCATGAAAACACTGTGTAAACCAAAATGTATAACTCCAGTGTTCTCAAATGAAATTGCCCATTCTTCCCCCCCAATAACATGTAAGTACTCTAGCATATCTAACAAAGGATACTAAACACAACAAATAACCTACTTGTTCTGAAGTTTTCTTTAGACTTTTAAAAATGACAACTATTTTATGAAGAAGAGAAGGGTTTTATACCCTTCTTTTCTGTAGCCTAAGGAGTCGCAAAGCAGCTTACAATTGCCTTTCCCTTCCTCTCCCCACAATAGGCACCTTGTGAGATTAAGTGGAGCAGAGAGAGTTCTGAGAGAACTGTGATTGGCCCAAGGTCACCCAGCAGGCTTCATGTGGAGGAGTGGGGGATCAAACCCAGTTCTCCAGATTAGAGTCTGCTGCTCTTAACCACTACACCAAGCTGGTGTACCACATAAGTGGTAATCTTTTAAGAAGATCACTGGAAGCTTTCTAGCATTTAAACATCTAGTACATTTGCCCATCCACATAATACAACAGCAGAATAACAGGTTACATAGATTTCATTGGTTCTAAATTAGGATTGCAAGATACCCTTAATGCTGTGATTCTAAATGGATCCCGAAGTCTTCCATCTTCATCTTTCAAGTTATAACCTTCAGCTCTCTTATCCCTTTCACTGATTTTCCATAATTTAATAGTTTTATCTAAAAGAAAAAAGACATTTTGAACAAATTGTTCAAGTCAAATAGTACTAAAAACAAATATAACAGACACTTGTTATTTATAATTATTTGCAAATGAATCAATGTGTGTGTTTCAACTGGCCTGAGAATTTTGGTATAGGGGTGTGTGTGTGTGTCTCTGTGTGGAATATACACTTCTTTACCTTTTGCAAAAGCCTCCATGTGAAATGAAGGAGGATTCAGCCTCTCCCTCCCAGTCTCTTAACGTGCACAGAGCACTTGTGGGGAGAGGGAGAGAAAGGCTTTTTTTCACCTCTTGCGGATCCTTCAATAAGGGAAAGAAAGAGAGCAACCCCTTCTCTGCCTCTTCCCTAGTATCTGTCTGAGGAGGTAGGTCTTGTTTAATCTCCAGCAGCTCTGTGCAGCAGCTTCAGGATAAAGCATTCACTATGGGTGAGCTGGCCAAATTAAATACAGGGCAAGGAACATATACATTTTGAAAATGTGTTTCTATTCTGAACTTTAAGAACGTAAGATACTTCGGCCACATTTCTTCAGCTAGTCTACCCTATTAAGACCAAAAATGTGCTCTCTAAGTTATGTGCCGCTCGTACTCAAAATGTGGTTATATTGTAAAGAGGAGCTTTCTATGTTTGTTTTTCTTTTAGTACATATTTTTTTAAACATCAATTTGCACAGACACAAAATAGGAGAAGAAAAACTAGTTTTGCTAGGTAAATACTCTCATTGTCCCTATTGTTAGATAAGCTTGTGGGGGACTTCTTATGTTAACCAAGATCAGGAAAGAAATAGGATTACTTAGAAACCTCTAACAGTAATGAGGGGAACTGATAAAAACAAGGAATAATCCAAAGGTGTACTCAGAAATAAATCTAGTTTTATACAGTGGGGCTTACTCCCAGAAAAGGATTGCAGGCAAAGTAAACCTGCCGTTTCTCTAGTACTATTATGTTATCTTCTTAGAGTGAAAGCATCAGTTCAGCAAAATACATTATTGGCCCTTAAATAATTAATGTTAGCTTATGTACTACTCAAGAATACAGCAAACTGGCATTGTCAAATACCTGGGCCTTATTCAGGTATGGCTATTTTTAGTGTATAGCTCTGTAATTATTTAAAAATACATTCACAACTGTCTAATTTTAATTTGAGATTAGGATGCAATTACAGGATAAATATAATTCCTCAACAAGCAACAACACTTTTGATGTAAGCAATCATGGCATAAAATAAGATGTCCAAAGGTGACAAGAGAAAACCCTCTTGATTTCCTTTACTTCCCTATCATGCTCACATACAGAACCTGTTCTACCTGCTGAATCTCCATGAATGGGAGAACAGAGATCATAGTAGACTGCTTCATCAAGGTAAGAGGGCAGGTGAAGAGAGGCCACAACAGTGCGGCCACAGAGCTAGCAACAGTGATGGGTATTTTAGGAGTCCTCTCCCTTGTTTGCCTTTATGTAAGAGGATAAGAGGAGCCAACAAACAGAACAAGACAGCCGTGCAAGTTGCCTGAGATCTGCATCTCTGAATGAACCCAAGCAGAACAGAGTGGCAGTCAAATGGCACTGGATCAGTTGTTGAGGTCCATGCTGGTGCATAAGTCTTAGCAGATGCCCAACTTTGCCAACATAGAGCACTGGGCCTCAAAGAAACAACAGGTCTCAACAACATTTAAGTAGTCTTACTTCAGCATAGCTGTTTTTCACTTTTTACCACCACCCCCTTGCCCCAATGAAGCAGACAACAGCTTGTGGACATGCAGCTTGCCGGATGTTCCACCCCGGAACCCTATGACAATATAAATAGGCAAGCTGTAGTACTGTACTTATTACAAAAGCTGTTTCTATTATAGATGACACTATTCTGTTCTTTGCTAGATAACTCTCCAATCTAGTAGTATAGACCAGTCTCCTTGCAAGGTATCAGAACTTTATTAGTATAGAATCAGTAACTTCATTATATGTAATGCAGAAGATCATAAACTAAAGAGATACCATTTCTTCTTGCATTTGTTCTGCAAGTCATCAGTTTCTACAAAAATAAGTAAAAAGGCAAGACATGCCAAAGAATGTGGCATGCAGAAAGTCCCAGATTCAATCCCTGGCATCTCCAGTTAAAAGGGACCAGGCAGTAGGTGATGTGAAAGACCTCAGCCTGAGACCCTAGAGAGCTGCTGCCAGTCTGTTGTAGACCATGCTGACCTTGATGGACTGAGGGTCTGATTCAGTATAAGGTAGCTTCATGTGTGGTTCATGTGTGATTATATTAGAAATGATGCAATATTTATAAAGTACCAAGAAACCTAGGTGCATCTAATCATCTCATTTCTAGAACACCTACAGCAAAATGTATTTTATAAATTTCCTTACCATTTGTAGATAATAAGAAGTGAGCAGCATTCTGTTGTGGTAACCACCTAATTTTATTAATCTTTTCCTCAATTTCTAGACTTTTCAAGTAGTCAAACTCAGGTTCATGACTTTGAAAGGTACTGTAAACATTATACTCTCCCCTTGAATGAGGACGACTTTTATTCTGCAAGGAAGCAAAAACAATAGAAAGTGGTTCTAAAGTAGTGTGTACATACCAAAGAGATTTGTTAAGAAGTTATCAATAAAAAATATCATGTAATTTTCAAAGGTACCATGTGTTCATGGCAAAGGTAACATTTGAACATATGCTGCTTTTACCAAAGAAATCTTGTATATTAACTTTCTATAAGTCCATGTTTCTCTCCCTTTTTAAAGGTTATTTCACATTATATATTCCCTATACAAGTAACCACTTATGAACAGGGAAACGTACATACACTGTTGCATGTTGCATCTGTTCTCACAGAATGTTTATCTGCTACTTCCCACAGTGGTATAATGCAGTTACACTTCTACACATGGCTAATGTAGTGCCCTGCATTAAAAAAGGGTGAAGCAGCCTCCTTGTCCCACCATTCAAGATTCCATAAGAATGTTATTCTTTAACATCTCTTAATCAATAGTTACACGATTTTTCAGAAAGGTTAAAACACAATGGAAAGATTTTTCTCTACATGTTCTAGACTTGCTTATGAATGAAGCAGGCATCTCCCTAATAAATAAAAGCCGAATGGTGGTGGCACTTCTCTAGAACATTACACATACTCCAAAATCAGTTCGCTCTCTGATCTGTCATTCAGAGGGTCTCCCTATCCACTGGCTGCTTTGCCTGAGTCCTGCCTCCAACATTCTAAACATTTTGCTATTCCTCTCCCCCCCACAGCCAGTCAGAACACAAAGGTTATTTGCATATGCAGCCTCATTGGCCTCTGCCTCGGAACACAGAGGTCGTTTGCATATGCGACTTGATTGGCTTTTGCCTCTAACATTCTAAACAGTTTTCCTGTTCTGAGGTAAAATGAGTCCAATCTCCAGGTGAGGGCTGGAGATCACTCAGAATTCCAACTGCTTTCCAGATGGCAGAGATCAGTTCCCCTGGAGAAAATGGTGGGCTCTGTATCCTTATATGCTGCTGAGGTGCCCCCCATATGACACAGCCAATGTGACGTATCAGTCAGGGCTTCAGAGCACGGGAGAGACTGCAGGTGTGTGGGGTGTGGAAAGCTGAAGAGTGAGGGGGAAATAAAGGTAGGTTGATGATTGGCTGGGAAGGAGATAGGGTTGCCAACTCCAGGTGGGGAATTCCTGGAGATGTGAGGGATGGAGCCTGGAGAGGGTGAGGTTTCAGGAGGCGTGGGACCTTGGACAGGTACAAAGCCATAGACTCCACCCTCCAAACCAACTATTCCCTTCTGGGGAACCATCGTTGCCAATCTCCAGGTGAGGGCTGGAGAGCACTCAAAATTACAACTGTTCTTTAGGTAAAGGTAAAGGTTCCCTTGCTCGAAAGCCAGTCGAATCCGACTCTAGGGTTGCGGTGCTCATCTCCGTTTCAAAGCCGAAGAGCCAGCGCTGTCCGAAGACGTTTCCGTGGTCATGTGGCCGGCATGACTAAACACCAAGGCGCACGGAACGCTATTACCTTCCCACCGAAGTGGTCCCTATTTATCTACTTGCAATTCTTGCTTTCGAACTGCTAGGTTGGCAGGAGCTGGAACAAGAGATGGGCGCTCACTCCATCATGCGGCACCCGGGTCTTGAACTGCTGAACTACTGACCTTCCACAGCCTGCAGTTCAGCGTCTTAACCACTTGAGCCACCGCAGCTCCTTGTTCTTTAGGTAGCAGAGATCAATTCCTCTGGAGAAAATGGTGGACTCAGTGTCATTATACCCTGCTGAGGTCACCACAGCAAATTGACACTGTGTGTTCAAGGCCGGGGCACCCGCCCAGAGCCTCTTTCCAGAAGCCGTTGTATTTATTTCCACAACGGACCTTTTTCCTAGTCTTTTATAAATACTATCAGTTTAAAAGGTGAATGCTCATAGTAGCCTGAAAACTGATTGTGACGGAATGGCTTCTGGAGAAAAATCATTCCCTGGCTTGCCAAGTGCTTCAGGTATGGATCAAATTCAATAAAACAGAATAGACTAAAAACTATGCAGGGACACATCATGAATCTAAGTAAACTTGGTGATGTGATCGTACGACATCACTTTCTTTAAACAAACAGGAAAGCTGTTTTAATAACCCACTTTCATTGTTTCGAATGGCACTGACCTCTGGTTCCCTTTGAAATATAACCACTCTGCCACCTTTGTCTCCTGTTGCAAGAAGATCTCCAGAGTAATTAAATTCAACTGTTGAGATAATGTCAGCTGTAAACATAAAACAGAGACAATCAGTATTAGCATAAAGATGCGTAATGTGAACTCAGCACATTTAAGTATTCATCATAACTGAAAAACCATATCACATTAATGTTCCAGCTAATTCTTAAAACTACAGCCTTTATCTTCAGCACTGACTGTTTTTAAAACAAAAGGACAGTAGCTGAATAATATACAAGAATATTAAAATACTAAATTAATTGTAGTACTGTCAGTCTCCAACGTTCAGAAACATTTCTTGCGCTGTAATCCTATTCCTACTTTCCCAGTAGTAAGCTCCATTGAACACAATGGTACTTACTACGGCACAAATATGCACAGGATTCTGTGCTGCTGTGAAATGCAAGATTGAAAGGAAAAAATTCCTACAAAAATATATCTCCTGGGCCAAGATACCAGATAATTCCATTTCATCACAGCCACATAGATAATTATGTTCCTTCTTGCATTTCCAATCTAAACATGTTGTAGACATCACTTGAAAGCATAACTGAGTAAATGCTCTTCCCAGAGCATTGTCAGTTCCACTAATTAGCTTTGCAGGGAATGATCAGCTTTATTTAAAACATTTATATGCCGCCTTTCCACCCAAATACACTCCCCAAGGCAGTTAACATCAAGGCTTCAAAACATTTAAAACAATACAATAAAACATACAGAGATATGGGCACAAACAAACACACACACACACACAAAACACTAGAGAAGAGGGTCAATAAAAATTTGTTAGAGGTATGCCAAACAAAATAAAAATGTATTCTCTTGCTTGTGGAAGACAATGATGTAGGAAGACGAATGAATCTCCCTGGGGAGGGAGTTCCAAAGTTCTGGAGCCATGACTGAGAAGGCTCTTTTTTGGGTTGCCTTGCAACCCATCTAGCATAAGATGGCAGGGACAACCAAAGCAAGGCACCTAAAGATGATTGGAATAGACAGGTAGATTCATAAAGGACAAGGCTGTCCTTAAGGCATGCTGGCTCCAAGCCATATAGGGCTTTAAAAATCAATGCCAGCTCCTTGAATTGGGCCTGGAAGTAAATTGGGAGCCAGTGTTCATGGGAGAAGACTGGAGTTATAGCATCCCTGCAAAACATTCAAGTCAACTTTCAGGCTGCATAACAGAACAATTTTATATGCCAATTAAGTTATAAATGCTATATTTTGATTTTTTCCTAAAACATACATGTATTTTCAGTGAAAACACACAGGTTTGTTTACCATGGCTTTAAAATTTCTGGATAGTTCACCTCTACTTATACCACTGCTTGACAAATCCAGGTGTCAGGTCATCTTGGCGCCTAGTGTTTTCAACATAGACCCTTCTTTGGCAGTAATCAGATGGACTTCATCAGTTTTGGCAAGCTCTGCACCTAGTCTTAACAAAAGGGATTGGCTAGAGATTTCTGAGGCTAGCAGAGTTCCTCTTCTGATTCCAACTGGAGACAGGGAGTGGACAAAAACCTCAACCGCCATGCCTCCAACAACTAAAAGAGAAAGTGATCCTATTCACTTCCACTCACATGCCCAGTGGTTACTGGAGAGAGATTAAGCTAACTTCTGAAAGGTTTGCTCCATTCCGATTGTTAGGGTGGGAAGAATATTCACAGCATGGAAAGAGAAGTATCTTGAGAATGGCTTCATTCAGATTCTAATAGCCCCTTGGGCATATTTATAAATTAGGCCCTTGGTGAGATTTTTGTTGCAGTGATGATTACCAGGGCTGCCCCTACTTTATTTATATACTACACTTTCTCATAGCAGAGATAAAATTACAAGAAACTGTGAAGAAAGGTTAATGAAGTTTCATCGCGCCAATAATTAGAAAGTTTAGTCACTAAGGTATGAAATCGTAAAAGCTGAAAAATAAGTCTAGGTACTAAATTTTGGCCTCTAGAGCAAAAGAAAATCTGTTAAGGCCTGCTTTTACCTTGCATTACAAACTGCCTCTGAAACACTGTTTAGTCTCAAAAAGTAATTTACTATGTGGCATAGCATGGCGAATACTTGTTCAGGAAATACAAGTTCAAATCCCTCCTTGAGCACACAAAACTAGTTGGGCAATTCTTGGGTTCTGGCCACAGTATTTTATATTTATTAGAATTTTAGGCTAATTCAATAAATCTTCAAGAAACCAAGTTCTATACTGGCTTTTCAGCAGTTACCAAGACATTTATCTGTCTTTGCTACTTAAGCATAATGATGCACCTTACCGTAAAAAGAACATTTTATTGTAATAGCTAAAATGAGACATAAGAAAATAGAGTAAATTATAAGCAAGGTGAACCCCAAGTCATCCAAGGATTTATATGATTAATTTAAATGTGATAAGCAAAGGAACCTAGCATAGCAAGTCCCTGCATCCCACTAATACAGCCATGGGCTTACTAATTCTTTTGAAGCAGCTCTAAACTGTACATCTTTATCTCATGAAAGGTATGGAAAAATAATGCAGATCCCAGAAATCCTGTTTAATATGCTGCTAGTGGTTCACCCCTTGCTTTTGCCCATGGTTATTCAGGCAATTGCCGGTTATCCAGGCAATTGCCTCGATTCCTGCCACACAGATACCACCAATCTTTATCATCTAATTTTGTAGTTGTTCCCACATTTAATCCCTGGTCACAGCTGGATCTGATAAGAAATTATACAAAGTCTAATAAATATAACCTCCCTAGTTAAATCTTTAGAACTTATCATCCTAGATGTCTTAGTATTATAAACAACGGGAGGCAATGGGAGAAGACTTACATGGGTAGGCACTCAAGATATTCAAGTGCTCCTGACCTCACAGCCTTTCCATGCAAAAATGGAAGTTTAGAATTAAAGTGGTTGGCTGGGGAATCAGGAACAAACTGCAATTTACACTGTAGCTGCATGCAGCGAAAGCTCAGTGGCACCTTTTCCAATGCAAAGGAACCTCAGCATAGAAGAGGTGGACGGAAGAGGTGCACAACCTTTCCCCTGCCACCCCCATTCCTTTAGAAAGTGCACAACTCCCAGAAAGGTTCCAGACCCACATTCACAAGGAGAATCCAGACATTACTTATAGAAAAGGGGGGAAGGGAGACAGAAGTGCAGAAGATATTCCAGGGCAGAAGTGGCTGACTGGGAATGGAAGAGAAGAGAATCTTGGCATCACCCTGTGAACATCCCTTCTGCTCTTAGGAAGGGAAGGCATCTCAGCTTGAGTGAGTTCACCAATTAGTAAAGGAGGCAGGTCTTAATTTTAAACTTCCTGTCTCCACAGGTAGGAGTCACCCTACTTCTCAGTTCAGGTGTTCCCCAAATTGTATAACTGCTTCATCTAAAACTCAGGGAGAAAACTATAAAACAGCAAAAATGCCAGGTGATAGTGTATAACTCAGATAGATAGTGCACAACTCTGAACAAAACAGTAGTAAACAAGACAGGTAGATAATTAACAACAAAATGAAATATGTATCCCTATTGTTGGATCCCCAAGCATCGAGAATAAATCCACGTTTTCAAGAAAAGCAAAATTTATTTCAAAGCGTTGGAAAGACACTCAAACACGTTTTTTGTTAGAACTGGGGATACACAGGTAGGGCAAGCATAATAAAGGAAATTCAAACAGACACAGATCCAATGAATAACATTCCCGCTGGCGGGCTAAAGAAACGGTTGCGCGCCCAGTCCATGAGAACCAGGCAGAACATCAGACAAAACACAGGTGCAGTTCCCAAGCGATAATCAGTGGCAAGCATTACAGCATCCTCTCCTCCACAAACCCTCCAGTAGATTATCTTAGGCATTCCAGCATAGAAGCAGAATAACAAGCCGGGTGCAACAGGGGAAGGATATGTACACAGAGGTCATAGAAACATAATGGCAGCTTGCTGACACACAGATGGCACAAGCTAAAAGAAAAAAAGGAGAGAAGAATCCTCTCAGAGGGATGGGAGTTTAACAGATCAGAAAGCAGGTGTAAGACTGTGCCTGAGAAACTGGAGAGCTGCTGCCAGTCACAGTAGGCAGTACAAACCTTTATAGACCAATGGTCTAACTCAAACCAGCTTCAGATAAAACTCCTGGAGGGGGGAGACTTTGGGGGATGAGGCAGGATATCCAATTTGTTCCCCCCTGTAATTTATCAACCGCTCCATTTACGTAGTCATATTTTAAGTCTGCTGGTTCTAAGGAATATTGAACATTTAGCCAGAGGCCAAACAGCTCCTACACAAAGACTTCCTTTTCATGACCTCTGTGTGTTTCATGGAGGCTTGCTGATTTTGTTCTAGTCACAGCTTATCAAGACATCAAGATTTTCCCCCACTCTTTTTTTTCTGTTATGTCTCTGTAGTTTTAAGAAAGGTAAGTTAAAGAGTATAAATTTCTCTCTTTTTCTAGATCAGTGGCTTGACTTCTACGGTTCTCTTTAATTGGTTATTGACCTGTTGCTCTGTGACCATTAATCAAATGTGTACTTGACTGTAACCAGGCGGCTAAGGCTCTGTATAAAGGGCTCTACTGTTATGTCATCATAGGTTCACACTGAGAAGAATGAGGGTTAATACTTCTGAGTAAACCTTACAGGTGGGTCTGAAGGCTGAAGAATTACTTTCAACCAAGAACTAATGAGAGAACTAAGAAAGGAAGGAGAGGTTATAGAGGAAAGGTCAAGTACAAAATCAGAGGCTACAGAGGGTCTATGGTGAATCCCACATACATGGATTCCCCAAACATAATAAGTTAGGCCTTCCATTTTGAACCTAATTGAAAACATAAAAATATTACCTTTCTTGAAATATTTGTATCCAATTTGTGACTTTGTTCAGATTTTTCTAAAATATTCTTCTGTCACAATTTTCAATTAAATCTGTCTGTCTACATATAAGATATACCAAGTAACAAAGTAGCAGAAATGGTGAAAATATGCAGTATGAGTATGCAGCAATGGTAAAATGAATAACTCCGTTGAAAAACAGATTAGTTACAACATTTGAAATGTAAAATGTTGAATATAAATGTATCCCCAAAGAATTAAGTTTTATAGTATTTTGTAAACAGTAACCCAAAAACCTTTTAATGTAATGAAGGGGGTGATGGTGAGAAATATTTTCTATTTCATATATTTTGTTATATATAATCACCTTTTGATATATACAATTACGATATGATCCTTTTTATTTTCTGTAAAATCTTTTTGTTATCTCTTTGTTTTCCAAAAATAAAAATAATATATAAAAATGAAAGAAAAGTATGATCAGGGTGACGTGATTGGAGCATCCATATATTAACAACCTAATGTAAAGCTCACACAGGAAATCAGAGGGGTTTTTTGTTGGTATCATGCTACCTTGGTAATGTATTAAACATGATCAAGATTTGTTAGTCAAGCGACTCCACTGAGATTGTTTAAATTACCTTGCAAAGAACACTTTTACCAGTATTTTATTTCCAACCACAATTCCACAGAACTAAGTCTCCCCACAATATCTTTTTAAAAATACTAAGACTCTACTGCAGTTGGTGCTGTGTATAACAGCTATCATTGAACCTGTGTGTTTTTGCTCTGTCTTCAAAATCACATCTACCTTAAACCATCTGGGACTGTCCAAGAAAGCTGTGAGAGTCACCAGTTTTACATCACACCCCCTGGAGGCTGCTGGGCATGGCAATCCATTTCTCATAATAAACCTTCAATTTTTGTCACACCATGAAAAACCTTCCTAAACATGGCTTTGCTTTGCAGTGTGGGGGAAAGGAGTTTTCACCTTTGTTCCGCCTTCCACTTAAATCAGTGGGTAAACTTTCACAGAGAAGCTAACACACAGGAGGTCAGGCCCTGTTCCTCAGCCACTTCCCACAGAAAGACAGAATTGAAAACAGGTACTGACATTTGAACTTTGCACTGCAGTAAAATGCAGCTTCCTCCCCAGCAGTTTCCATCCAGTATGTAGTATGCCTCTTATAAAAGGGGATTTAACAGTTTTAAAGCCATGTTGATGGTGAAAGATTAATAACTGTGGCATACCACTCCCTCTATCTTTTAGATCCACTTTTCAGTATGTTATTAACTTATCCGCAGACTTTCAGTGTTATGTGCAACACTGCTGCTGGAGGAGAGCCCTGCCAAGCTGGCAGGACTGACTTCTCAAGGGAAGCAAGGTTAATTTAGCCTCTAGGTTTATGGAAGGCACTGGGGGGGGGGGGCCGC
>NW_015164687.1:394161-424162 GCF_001447785.1 Gekko japonicus
GGCATCGGCTGTTGCGCAGGCCCTACTTGCTGCGGAGGTCCGGCCGGTGGCTGGGCAGGCACCTGCGGCGCGGGAACTCCCGGTACTTGCAGCGGAGGTCCCGTCGGCGGCTGAGCAGGCACCTGCGGTGCGGGAACTCCCGGTGCAGGGACAACTTGTTGCTGCGCGGCGTGTGCGTCAAGGAAATTAGCCATTCTAACGTCCATCATTCCCGGCAGAGCTTCCATTACATCCTGGAATGTCCTCAACAAGTCCCTCACCGAGTATTCCAGTTCTGCCAGTCGTTCCCCGGTGGTTTCCTCCGGGATGGGGTCCCGAGGTCGATAGTCCGGGGGTGGGTCATAGTCCTCTTCCGTTTGGAAGGCTCCGGTGCCCTCCTCATCCTCTGCGTGGCCTCGCGGCCCCGATGGTTCGAACATCCACTCCTCGAGGTCTTGCTTGGAACTCCCCTTCTCCGAGGTAGTCCCCGGCTCCGGGAACAATCCCTTGTCAAACAGACTTTCACGTAATCCGCTCCCTCGACGGGAGTACACCTCTCGGGTGCCCTGAGTGTTGTACATAGTCCAGTCATCCTGCTGTTGAGTCTTCCGCGGACCCCAGTGCGAAGGGGTCGGAGGCGGCCAAGACAGATGTGCAGGCAGGCGGGGAATCGTTCCCCCCACGGCACCCTCCACCGAGGCTGCAGTCGTGAACACCAAAGGAGCGGAGGTATGTGGGACCGATCCTGAGTCCCCCTCCGTGTTAAGTAGGTTTCCCTCAGTTCCGCTCATGATCTTGCCAGATTCGGAACGATAGGAGAAAGAGAGTTCTAACAATATGTTGGATCCCCAAGCATCGAGAATAAATCCACGTTTTCAAGAAAAGCAAAATTTATTTCAAAGCGTTGGAAAGACACTCAAACACGTTCTTTGTTAGAACTGGGGATACACAGGTAGGGCAAGCATAATAAAGGAAATTCAAACAGACACAGATCCAATGAATAACATTCCCGCTGGCGGGCTAAAGAAACGGTTGCGCGCCCAGTCCATGAGAACCAGGCAGAACATCAGACAAAACACAGGTGCAGTTCCCAAGCGATAATCAGTGGCAAGCATTACAGCATCCTCTCCTCCACAAACCCTCCAGTAGATTATCTTAGGCATTCCAACATAGAAGCAGAATAACAAGCCGGGTGCAACAGGGGAAGGATATGTACACAGAGGTCATAGAAACATAATGGCAGCTTGCTGACACCTATATATGGTCAGTCCAAATTGTGTCCCCCCCAATAGGGGGAGATAAGATGGTGTCCTGTCCTCAGAGCTGAAGAAACCTTCACAGGGTAAGGACAAGCTACTAGAGGATCTGATTTAGCACAGGATGTCCAACAGCAATCACTCCCATGTCAGGTGGGAATGTCTGACGTATTTTGTCTGAATAACCAGTGTATTCCTTCTCTATCAGGGATATGATTAACCAGTTCAAAGGTACCTACTTAATGGTATACGTTGTTCGTGATTCTACCAATTTCCTCAACTGAGGCATTGGTGATGAAAATGTTGCAATTTTTAACGCTCTGCAGCTTGACAGACTGTGTTCCTTGCTGAACTGGAGTAGACTTGAATGAACAAGACCGATACAAACTTGAGACAGTTGCCAGTTGCTCAGGGTTGATCTGGTGACCCTCTACTCATCTGGATAGGTAGGGGGAGTCTGAAGAGAAACCAGTTTTCCAAATGAAACCTGTTCTCCTAAGGTAAAGTCACAGGGTCCTTCAAAGGACCACCACATACAACTCCTCCATTGGTATGGCAGATAATGCAAGGGAAGTAGAAAATGAAACTTTGCCTGTTGAAATCATAACTAAAAGGAAGGAAGCTTAAAGGACAATAGCTCAATTTCTAAAGGAACCCTATTACACAAATGAACAGTACAGACATTAGAGTCAACAGGATCATCCCCATCACCACAAAGTAATCTGTGATGTGCCAGTAACTATGACTGTACGCCTCCTTTTGCTGGTGAATTATTTGGCTAATTTATTGATACTCAAACACAGGAACCCTTTCACTCTGACTTGCTTCAATGCTCTTCCATCTGTACTTTTAGAAGGGAGATAGTGTGGTATGCCATTCCATGAACATATATGTACTTGTGTGAATGAGAAAACTGAAACGACTGGGTGTGATGATTTTAGATAAGCTTTCTTCAATCCTATCCTCCCCCCGAAGATTGTAAAAATGGTATTAAAAAGGTAAAGGTTCCCTTGCTCGAAAGCCAGTCGAATCCGACTCTAGGGTTGCGGTGCTCATCTCCGTTTCAAAGCCGAAGAGCCAGCGCTGTCCGAAGACGTTTCCGTGGTCATGTGGCCGGCATGACTAAACACCAAGGTGCACGGAATGCTGTTACCTTCCCACCAAAGTGGTCCCTATTTATCTACTTGCAATTTCTTGCTTTTGAACTGCTAGGTTGGCAGGAACTGGAACTAGAGATGGGAGCTCACTCCATCATGCGGCACCTGGGTCTCGAACTGCTGAACTACTGACCTTCCACAGCCTGCAGTTCAGCGTCTTAACCACTTGAGCCACCGCAGCTCCAAAAATGGTATACCTCCCTGCTTATAGTAGACCTTGAGCCTAGATCCACAGGGTAGGTTCTGTACAGTCACTAGAGTCTACCATGGTTTGATGCTGATTTAGCAAAATACATCTATTTGTATATTTTTAATGTAATGGTTTCCTTTAAACATTTTGACTATTATATATTTTACACTGCTGGTATATGACTGCAATAAATGACTGACTACTCCTTAATGAAGAGGAGAAACACAGGTTATTCAGACACAGAAATTTAGATTCATTTCCTGTCTGCATAGAGCCCCCACTGTTAGCTTAATCGGATTCCTCCTTCAGGAAGGGGAGAACTTGGGACACAGGAGGTAAGGAGGCTAATGTCCTCCACCCACATCATTATCGTTAAGTATGACTGAGCAGAATTCTAGAGGTGAAAGCTTCCTAGAGGACTGCCTAGTAGAATAAAATAACATATAAAATGTGGAAACTGAGATTAGCCCAAACTTGGATGGCCCAGGTTAGCCCAATCTCATCAGATCTCAGAAGCTAAGCAGGGCAGGCCCTGGCTAATATTAGGATGGGTGACCACCAAAGAATACCAGGGTTGTGACTTGGAGGTGGGCAATGGCAAACCACCTCTGAACATCTCTTGCCTTGAAAACCCAATGGGGTTGCCATAAATCAGCTGTGACTTGTCAGCAACAACAACAAAGCTGAGACTAAGCTTCATTTCTGCAACCTAGTACAGCTAAGCTAGCACAGGAGACATACGGATGTACCAGGAGATGATACCATTCCATTTCTGCAACCTAGTACAGCTAGGCTAGCACAGGAGACATACGGATGTACCAGGATGTACCAACATGGTCAAAGGTACGAGGCCTTACAGTACTCCAATACTGACATCTTGACCCAAACTAAGGCACACTGGTCTGAATGGCCAAAATGGACTCCACAGAACAACATTTCCTCAGACCTGGGCATCTTCCTCATTTAAAGAATGAGGGAAACAGACAAGGAAATATACAGAATATATCTCCTTAGGCAACCCCCCCCCAAAAAAAAAGCCCATTGTTCCATATTACCACTGAAGTTTGTGGACAGTCTGCTCAGACAGTCTCACTGGCCCATGAGGATGCCTTAAACTAGAATGTACCATTGGTGTTTCACATCACCCAGTCTTTTAATTGGAGATGTCAAGGACAGAGCTCAGGGCCCTCAGCATACCCCTTTGTTGGCCCTGGGCATATTGTAGGAATGGGAGTGTCTTCCTGACTCAGAAAATGGATTCTTCTTGAAGTGACCCGGGACTTGGCATTTCCTGCTTAACCAATGGCTGTCCTGATGATCCCATGGGGAGTGTTCCCTCGGGTATGGTATAGGACCACACCGAGATGTTCTGCTGTCTGTGGGTATAGGTGGATTCTAAGCACACTGCTCCCCACCCAGGCCAAGAGGTTGGAAACTATAACAAACTGTTATTAGGACTTTTGGGGGGCAAAGTAGTTGAAGCATACAGTCTGTTAAGCAGCACTCCCTGGTCCACTCTTTTTAAGGTAGGGGAAAGATTGGTGTACAAGGAAGTACAGGTTCCCCTAAGTCTTCCCCCTATCTGGGAGACAGACTTGACATTTGTATGCTCGCAGCAGGCAGAAACTATCTGGCAGAAGACACTGGAGCAGTGGAATAATTATTTATCTGACTAGAGAATTTCTATGGCATGCCTTCAAGGAGTCTGCATGATGCTGCTTACAAGATAATCTTAAGAGGGGTTCAGAGATTCCTCTACTTTAGGTAAGAAAAAAGAGCAACTTTGAGACCTCTAGGCAGATGATACCAATCATGTGTCTATAGCTTTCAGTCTGCATGCAAATGAGGTGGGCAGTCATCAGTAGAAAAACAGATTAATCTACTGTGATTAGGAAACAATGGCCATCAAGCCTGAGAATGTTCTGGTAAATGAGACAAGACCAGGGTAGTAGTAGTTGCCTTTTAAGGCAAACTTTCAGTTGCCACAGAAGTAATTATGGACAGAATATCTCATGAAGGGAGAAGAACAACACAGCGTCTCTGGACAAAACTAGTGCCTCCCTTTTTTGAACTGTTAGCGCATCACAGACTGTTTGAGGAGTTCCTGGACCAAAGGCTCCTTTCCCTCTTTTTTTTGGGGGGGGGGCTGCATTCAGAAACAAGCAAAAAAAACCCCATTCAGACACAGGGGCATTTTTTACTGCTTTGACATCTAAGAGAAACTGAATAGCAGTTGGGAGTCCATTGCTATCTTCCCGGAAATAGGTTCTATAACCTGTAGAATGAAGGGCCAGTGAGACATAATGGCAGGCCCCCCATTTTGTATCGATACAGCATTGTTTCAGACATGGGCGTGTCACATTGTTCTCCCTTGTTGCAGTGATTTTCCCACTAAAAATAATCCTCTTCCTTCCTGTCTTGGCCATGCTGCCATTCAGCTTGACA
Source organism: Gekko japonicus (assembly GCF_001447785.1). Taxonomy (NCBI): domain Eukaryota; kingdom Metazoa; phylum Chordata; class Lepidosauria; order Squamata; family Gekkonidae; genus Gekko; species Gekko japonicus. The sequence continues at coordinate 399,189 of NW_015164687.1, forward strand.
TCCTGTACTGCTCCACCTCAGACATCCATGGTAGTATCGTGGTGGCTGTGTCCAAGGGAAATGAAGGTCTTTGTTGCTCTGTCTCCTTGACTGCTCCACAGCCTTTAATGCTGAGCCCGAGTGTCCACCATCTTGTGGCATGGAGGTTTCCTGCCCAAACTGGCAGCTGTTGATATGGCATCCTCCAATGAGCTGCTGATCTTTACTGCCACCTCAGTTTGTCCATGGTTCCCTACTCTTCTGTGGGCCAATTCACCAGACCATGCCAGGGAGCAGTCCCTGCATCCTGCTTTGAAAAGGAACAGGGGATCACCATTATCCTTAGAGATGAAGGTGTCTGAGGCTTTGTTGAAGACTTCTAGTCCCCCCATTGCCTCAGCTGCATAACACCGCAGGAAGGAAGGGTGAGAAGGAGAGGCAGTGGGCACAGAAAGAGAAATATAAGAGAAAAAAGTGACGGTCTCAGTTTCTATAGTTCTAGGAGCCTAGTTATGCAGCTCCTACAAAAAGCCTGTTCTTCTTGATAAGGCAGGAGATGAACTGAGGAGTAGGGTGATGGAGACCAGAAGTCTGAAATTGACCTGCCTCCTTGACTGCTTGATGAGAATCACCCATGCTAAGATGCCCTCCCCCACAGAGCAAGAAGCACCCCTTCCAAACAGAGAAAGCTCAACATTCTATTTACATAGATAATTTATTATTGTTACTAATTTTTAGTTGGTTTTTATGACTTTCTATGCAAAAAGTGCCCAATATGGCTCACTTTCAAAAAATATAACTGCTAAAAATGACAGCTTTGGGACATGCTATGAGATGGATATGGAGTCACTAGTGGCATGGATAATTAAAGTTTTTATAAAGGAAAGGTGACATAAAACTACAAAACTGGCTGTTTGGTATATGCTGGAAATAACTTGTGACTCCTTGCAATGCATCAGCTTTACAAACCTATCTTCTCTTGAACACATGGACTTTTAGCACCGGCTAAAACACGATCTTTTTTTATATTAACGTTTTAAAGTGCTTAGTTGCTTTTAACAGCTTATGTCTGAAGGGAAGCAAACAACACTCACAGGGACACTAAAATACTGCCCAAGAAGAAAATGTTTCTGCAACTGATTTTGGTTTGTTTTCTCTGACCCAAAGTGTGTTTGCTTTCTTGGTAACTTATTTCTCTGATGTTTAGGCATTTGTTTCCTCCCTTGGTCCTCACACTGTTGTGCATTTCATGTGAACAGCCACAGCCACACTATAGGGGATCGAACATAATGATCAGACCAATTCAAATCAGTTAAGATTTTGCAAGCAGTAGTATTCTTGAACTCTACTGAGAAAATGGAACAGAGAAAATCTGAATGCACCTGGTGATAGTACTTTATATGGGGTAGTGAATTATGGCTCTCTCTTACCAGACACTGGTGAGGTCAAAGCCACTCGCAAGGGTAGGGGGAAAGAAATCTTACAATTCAAAGATAGATCAAAGTGTGCAGTGTGTTGGTCTGAAGCAACAGGACAAAGTTAGAGTCCAGTGGCACCTTTAAGACCAATAAAGTTTTATTCAAGCTGTGAGCTTTCATGTGCATGCACACCCCTTTCATCGTTTGATGAAGTGTGCGTGCACACAAAAACTCACAGCTTGAATAAAACTTTGTTGGTCTTAAAGGTGCCACTGGACTCTAGCTCTCTTAAAATTCAAAAGTTAGGAACGGGCAAGAACCAGCTCACAAGCCAAAATTTGGCATGAACTTGGACCAATTTGGAGCTCCCTAAACCAATGTTTGGGGAACGCACCTTCCCTGAACATTCACTGGACTTTTGTCCAGTTCAGCTGTTTGGGGCCATTTCACCATTCAGTTTTGCTTCCCCCCACTTCGAAGCTGCCTGCCATTTAACCTTTTTCAGGCAATCCCCACCACCACAGCTGGGAAAAAGGGGGAACTGAAGTCGCCAAAGCAGCTCAGTTCAGGTGGGGCCTTTTGGCTTGGTTCAGGGACTGCCATGAACTGTTTCTTGGGGGGGGGTGTTCGTGCCCATCCCTATTCAAAGTGACTGAAGAAGATCCAGAATGTAATGGCTAATTAATCATGCAATAAACAAACTTAGAGCAAAAAGAAATTTCTCAGATTTCACCTGCTCATGTGGCTCATCTGTTGCAAATATTGCATCAAGACTTCCCACTTTTAGCCTGCTATCACAACCTATGTAATGATCTGTCTCATCACTACTGAAACAATGTTCCCAGGTAACCCAGCTTTCTTCAATGCCTTTCAGCCCTAGTGTTCAGGGTTCCTTGCAGGCATGTGCACACTACACATTAATACCATGCAAATACCATGCAAATATTTACAATATTTTTGCTGTGAAACAATCACTGTAGTTTTTATATAAGAACAGGTATTCAGCTTAGCGGCATCATATCAGAGAAAAGAATATACAATGCGTCTATATGAATCTCAGCTGGAGTTTGTTAAAATCAAGTACATACAGGCACATAAATGGACAGAGAATTGTTAGTACTCTCAATGATAAGTATATATCTGAAGTTCTTGCCCAGATTGGGGAATGACGTTATGCGTAAAAAGGCACAATTCTGGATCGTAAATGTTTTAATTCGTACACTTTGAGTGCTCAGAGGTTCAGCTAAAACTACCTGTACAAGTAGATGAAAGGCTGCAATCAAGTTTTTAGCCTTCTGTCTGCCAGTCTAGCAAGATGCCAATTCGTATATAACAGCCAACAGAACAAAAGGATTTCTCCTGTGGCACCAGGACCTGCACATAAACAATGAAATCTCAGGAACTTTCTGATGTATGGCTAGTAATTTTCATCAGGTAAGATGGGAGGGAGTGATTCATTTAAAAGAACTCTGAGAAACTCTGAGTTTGATTGAGTGGAGGGGGCGAGAGAAAGCAACTTCCAAGAAAGAGACTGGGAAAGGTGCAGGGCTAACCATGGAAAACTGTTTCTAAAAACAGTGTACAGAGACAAAATAAGCAGTTTTCTACTGGATCCCAGAACTGCGCAATGAAGGTGCCAGGTGTAGCGGAGCCCCCAATAAAGAACGTTCTTTTTTTATAGTCACCTACCTGAATTCCCAAGTTGCACGGGACATACAGAGCAGAGCCTTTCATCTAAATAACTGGTCATGATTATCAATGAGACAGGTGTGATTACAAATGTGAATGATTTTATAGTACCTAAGAAAGAGCTCACAATGCACATTTTGTTCATTACTGAAATAATGATTAATCCTTTCAATAAGCCTCAAAATGGTCTAGTACCTTTAAGTGCATATTTGCACAGAAGTATGGTTACAAATCATTCTCTGCTCAATGAGATTGTAAAATCCCTTGATGGAACTCTGGAACCAACAACTGAAAACTCTCTTCCCCAATTAAAGCAATAACATGAAAAAACATCACTATCAATTTCGGGAAAAGAACAGAAAACTACAATTCATTAAAAGAAAAGTTTCTGATAGTAAGAATAAATAAGCAACCCAGAAAACCTTCTACATGAATGGATGAAGGTTTGCAAGCTACAGGCACACACAGCTACACCACAGCATCACTATCAAGTTGAACAAGAGGGCTCAGTTATAGAACCATGATAGAATCATAAGAATTCCTCATGTTCCATGTAATAACAAAGACTATGAAGCTACCATTTACATGGAAAAGCTGCAGTCATGGTCGATACAGACACTTTTGCCATGAACCATTTGCTAGAACTCCATGCCATCAAGTTATAATGTTCAGAATATTGGGGGGGGGGGAGAGAGAGCAAGGGAATACAGAGTGGGCCTGTTGTACCAGAGAAGACAGTTTATTCTTCCTCTTAATGCCATTTCCAGATTGAAGAGCTCTCAATTCCACCATCTCTTTCAACAGGACTGTCTTTTTCATTACTAAGAATTAAAGCAACAGGGGAGGAATCTAGTAGGGAAAAGGAGATGTGTGTGTGCAACATAAAAAAGGTAAATTACCCTTCCCCAGCACTCTAGAATGGGCATACTCCCTTGTGGCTGCTTTTTAGTCTTAAATTACACATCAGAAACTCTAGGAATGCCATGCAAAGTTTTAGATCAGGAAAGTCCAATACACAAGAACATATCCTGACCAAAAAAAGCTGCAGGACACTGTAGAGAACGTTTACCTCAAGCACACTGGACCTAATGACTGTCTAACAATGCAATCCTAAACAGAGTTATATCCTCCTACGCTCATTTACTTAAATAGATTTAGACAGGTATAACTTCATTTAGACTGCAATGCATACCAATGGAAAAGAGGACCAAACCAGGGGGGGGGGGGGAGAACGGGGACCCCTACAAGCATGTTTTCCCTGTTCACCCAAGTAGTCATTTGAATTCTTAGCCAGATGACCTGTTTTATTAATCTCTGAAAAGCACCAAACAATGTCTTAGATCCAGTAATAAACCTCTGCTGATAGAAGGGGAACACAACAACTTCACACCCACAGCCTGTAGCCCAATGCTGCTCATGGGAGAGAGGAGACTCCTAGGAAGAATATGAGGAGAGAATCAGTGAAAATCAAACCCTTACCATTAGCAGAAATTTACTGCAGGATTCAGGTTAATAGATTATTTCTTAGACTGCATGCATTCTTTCACTGCAGTTTGATGATTCTGGAAAGAAAAGGTGTAATTACACACCTTACCTTGCTAATTTAGAGTAAATGATGCACTGATTTTGCTAACATTTCCAATCTTTTTTCAATGAGTTGCTTGTCTAACACAACTTCAGCAACAGGATTTCAGTTCTATAAAGGCAACATAAAAAATAATGGATATCTTCCCAGATAAAGTGTAAGTCGCTCCCCAGAAGGGGCAATATGATAGTTTTTCCCCCCCTAGTGCACACTGTAACACTGAAAGAATTAATCAATAATTTGCCAAATTAATGCAAGGATCCTTCAGATTAGCAAAGCTGTTAATTCTTCTGTCTCTTCTTTGACTTTAACTGCCCCTATCTATAGTTTGAAGAGACAAATGGTGCAGAAGAAAAAGAATCTCTAATAGTTGTACAACCTCTACGTGTTTCGTGTACAGCTTCGTCAGAAGGAATCTTCCAGATTGTATTTTGTTTGGGAATGGAACTAAAAAGAATCTGGAAGATTCCCCCAACAAAGCTGCACACGAAATGCACAGGGGTTGTACAATTATTAAATATTCTTTTCCTTCTGTGCCATTTGTCTCTTTATCTTCATTTTGCCTTGGTGCAGCCCCCTTTCTTCTTCACCTATCTATCGTTTGACATATCTGGGAGGCTCAGTAGGGAGAACTAAGTTTCTCACATAAAAATACGTATTTGATCTTGTTTCAAAATAAGCTCATAGTCCATAGCTAGGCATTGGTGCACAGCTGAAGATTCCTCTGTGGCCACAGGAGTATGCCCTTCTACTAGTTTTTGTTACATGCCAATAAAGGTTGTCTGTCTGTCTGCCATACTAGTTTTTGTTTACTTGTGGAGTACAATGGGGTGAACTGAGGCCTAGTCAACACTTTATGCTTCAGACACAGAAACTTATACACATCCTAAAAGTGTGCTGCACTTCTGCTATTATACTTACAACTATCATCACAGAATGTTTTCTGTATTTATAAAATCACCTGAAATGTTTTTAACCAGCATTCAATTAACTTATTTTGATACACAGAGTGTGCTGCAGAAAAACATGGTCGCACAGAATTGAGAAATTTCCCTATGAACAGCTCCCAAATTGCTTTTTGAATGCTTGTGTTTTAAAAAGCAATTGGTTTGGCATGAGAGCTGCTAAAAGGTCAAGTCAGAAAAAAAGAGCAGCATGAGCATACTGTGAAGCCATTTTCCTTTCATTAACTTTTGGGTGAAACTGGATTATGTCTCTAGACTACACCTAGAAATCACAGTTCAGGGCACCACAAGTATGACACCTACATGTACAGGAATTTCCAAAGGAGTAAATGAGTAGACCTCTACTCTACCTATTTGAGCAATGGCAACACTAAGCCATTTAAGTGAATAAAATACTCACAAACCTCACATTCACCTTTACAACTCTTAGAGCTGCCTCTGGGCATGTAGGCAGGCAGGGGAGGGAAACCTGGACTCTACAGAACCTATGGGAATCCTTGGTGGATGTGATTGCCCCCATACCATTTTCAAGAAAAGTAAACATAACTGTCAGAAAATAGGGTGGTGAAAACACTTCATATAAATTTCATGACTAGTTTCCAGTGTGCCTACAAGAAAAGAGTATTTATTGCAGGCCAAACAAGAGGCTAGCTTACATAAAGTATTTTAATGTTCTTCATTAAGGGAGAACTCTCAATACTGGATCATATTTTTAAAACAACTACTTGTATTTCAAGTAGATTGTAAGCCTGCAATAAGAGCTTGTTTTTCTTTTTCATGTACAGCACTTAGCTTATTTTTGTTTTGAAAGAGTATGCACTGAAGCCACTGAACACATTATTCAAATCCTGGACATTCACCAGCCATCTACTTGCCATACTTCTAGGAACAAAGGCCTCAGGTCTTCTGGAAAGCAAGATTCCCAGTAATATACTGACCCCTTCCCCAAAGGATTCATTTCTGCTATGATTTGAAAATGAGCAGCAATGGTCATTTTCTGAAGTGGGACAGACTCCCACTTATTTCATACCTTTTCCATTTCCAGAACAAATGACAGAAATCAACTGCCTCTCCCCAAAAGATACACACTTCTTTTCCAAGACCTCTAGCATGTACCAGAGAAAGCTGGCAATTCTCTTCCCATGCCAGAATTAAGTCAAAGATGTGTCAATGGATATTCAACCGAATGAAAAACCTGAACCTCATGTCGAAGTGATTTCACAGCCAAACACTAACCAAGAATACTCAGACGTAAGTGCTATCACAGCCTAAGGCATACATTTACTTGGAAACAAGTTCCATTAAAGCCCATAGTGCTTATGTCTGAATAAACTTACTTAGAACAGGGCACACAGCAAGAAAGCAAGTACAAAAGGCCTAACCATGAATGCTCCATTGGGCATCCAATCACCCTATCGAATAATGACACTGAACAGTCATGTATGTTTGCAGTATTTTGATCAACAGCATTTTAGTTTTGTTCCTGAAAAACTGCTTCTCAAACTTAGTACATTAAAGTGTCAGCTTAGCTTTGTTAGTAGGGAGGGTTTTTTAAAGCTCCATGTTTACATTAACTGCAAGATTACATGCATTGTCTCCTAAAAGAACTGGCAAAACTTTGGCGCCCCAGCAACCTGTATGTGGATGCTTAACAAAGCCTTAAAAATTGTTTTGAAAAATGGGGATAAAAATAGTAATTAATAATAATCAAGTGATGGTATTTATTTCTAAGTATTTATAAACTGGTCAACTGATGGGTCAAATATTGTAAAAAGACCACATGCTATCTCAGCAAAGCCAAATACTCATGAAATCAAGTATGCCCTTCTGCAAGTTGCAGTCTACCAAGTGCATCCTGGTTTATCAGGTAGAAAGGCAACAGTGACAGCTTCCTCAAACCCTAGGCCTTCAGGAGTTACGGTAACCCATGTACACAACCATAAAATAGGAGTAAGCAAACCCAATGTTGTAATTCTCTCCAGGGACCTTCTAGATGCTCCCTCCCCAATTAAACCAACCTGCTTAGCTTCTACTGGCCACTGGCTGTAATAGCAAGCATTTCTAAACAGGAACAGAAGCTTCAGGAAGGTGCAAACATAGACAGGCAGTTATTACACAGGAGCAGCAGAAATCCAAAAGTGGTGGGAAAAGGCACTGCACTTTTACAACTTCTAAGACAAAAATCTGTGGTCTTCTAGAAGACAGTATCTGTAGTTAGCATAATTCTCTCTGCTCTTGGAAACTGTTCTAAAAAAGTAATGTGGACAATATTTGGCAAGTCATCTGTCCATTTTTTAACAAAATGCCGGTCTTAACAGTTCATCAGGAAACAGCTAGTAATTTGTTTACATTAACTTGTTCCTAACAAAAGTTCAAACAGATTACACCAAGTGCTTCAAAACAGAGCGAACTCATACATCTCAGCACTTCATTGGTAAAAGAGTACTATATTTACACTTTAAAATTCAACTAAACAAATAATTGTTGGTGCACCTTCATACATGGCTGTTACAGAATGCAGAATAGGAAGACCAAATAATTATCCTTGCAACACCCACCCCTTAAAAACATAGCTCAAGTTGGACAAGTGCTGTGTGGGTGTGGCTGTTAATACTGTAAGCACAACTCCAAATACCATCTCCACATAACGGTTGGACATAAATATTAACCACCTTGGATGATAAAGCATGTAGACATCTTGTTATCAGTGCTGTGTGGCTGTCACACAGATACAGATATGAAAACAGTATCATTACCGAACCTGAAAAATAATACTAAAATTACCCTACATAGAGAATTGTTATTTCTATCTACTCTAATAATAGTTACCAAGGAATCTTACCAAGGAATACTTTGAGGAAATCCTTCTCCTACCTTTATAGTATTGCAAAATAAGAATCTCACATTAGAAACACAAACACACAATTTAGAAAGCAGCTGTTTTTTGATTACTAGTAAACCTCTTGACAATGCTTGTAACAAGAACGCAATTTAACCCAAGTAAGCGTTTTTCTCAAACTGTGCTGTTTGTTGGAATACATCCAGTTTCCCAGGGAAAGCAAAGCAGCTCCAGAAACTGTGGAAGCCCCTCACCTACGCATGTTTAAATTATATCAGCCAATTCAAGTAAATCTGAATCATCTGATGGGTTCACATGCTGAAAAGGATGCGTATCAATCTGTGTCAGTAAATAAAAGAATTTCAGAACCTTCATCCAGGCCACGCCCCAAGTTCATCTTTCTAGGCCACCCATTCTAGCACAGTAAGATTGTTAAAATTTTCTTAAATTACAACAAAAGTGAAACAACTAAACTCAATTTAAAACAAAAGAACAGAAATAGCATTGGCAAATACACAGAAACATAAACATAAAATCGAAGTATCAGAAGAACACAAACAAATATTATTGAACTGAGGTGTGGATTAAATCCATCTGCACAAGCAGAATTCCAAGAAAGGGTAAAAAGAAGGCTCACTACAGCAGGGGGAGGGCTGATGAGTACCATCTACTTATGAAGTTATTACAGGTTAAAAGTCATTTTTGCTCTGAATAGTTTGAACTAAACAATCATTACTTAAGAGAACAAGAACAAAACTTAGTGACACTATAACCTTGCAACTGCAAAGCGAAAGGCCGCACATTTTGACTTTTTAAACTTACCCCAGATGTGGGAACCTCCCTCCTTATATCACCAGCATTGAAACTGACAGTTTTGACAAGGCTACTCCCTTTTTTTTTGTCATCCTGTTCTACTGTCATTCCTCCAGAACAGGATTACAAATAAAGAACAAGAGAAAGCTGTTTCTGCCTTGTGTGTGACGGCAGAGTGGCAGCCGCTTAGTCAGACACTGCAACTCCCCCCCCCCCATACATTTGCAGAGAAGGTGGGAGAAAAGGAGATAAAGAGGGAAGAACGAGCGGTACTTGAATGGTCAAATTGCAATGGCATCAATGTGAGGCTGAGCAAGGGCTGCCACTACCCCATTCCATGCCTGGGCATCTGAAACACCCCGAATGGAGGGAAAAAGGGCTAAAGATACATCAGGCCAAAAGGAAAAGGCACTGGGGAAGGAGGAAAAGAGAGCGAGAAGGTTTCGCCAGCCTTCCCCAAAGCGCTGTTCTCAGCCACAGACATGCCCGCTGCGGGAGGCTGAAAGCCACGAAGGAGGCCTTAAAGCGGCCCTGTCGCCGGCAGGGTCATCCCGTCCCTCCACCTTCATTTACCTTCCGCCACGTCTTCGTCGATCGCCCCCTTCACCTGGGAGAAGCACCACTGGAAATCGTTACTGCCGCCTCCGCCGCCGGCCACCCCTGCTGGAGACGGAAAAGCGCCGTGAGCCGGGCCATGGAGCGCCAGGCCCCCGCGACCCTCGCCGGCCGCCGTCACCCAGGAAGGCCCGGCGCGCCTCAGCTAACGCCCCGAGCCGGCCCAGCCCCTGGAAAAAAAAAAAGCGTGTGCCGGGCGGAGTCAAGGGGCTGCGGGGCCCGCGAGGGAAAGGAGCCAGCCGGGAACGGGCGGGATCCGCTATTAGCGCCACCACCGCCGCCGCTGCTGCTGCTGTGGCGGCCGCCACCGCCAGCGCCGACGCCGCCGGAGGTTTGGGGGTTTCAAAATGGCGCCCATTGCCGGTCAGCCTGATCCGGTGACGTCATCCTCCTGCCAGCCTCCGCCGGGCGGAGGGAAGCGTCGAGCGAGGGCAATAGGCAGTGGCCGGGCCCGCTGAAGGGAGGAACCGGGGGGGGGAAGAGGGGCGTCGAGTGTGAGGGACTGAGGGGTGGGCGGGAAGGAAGGAGGCGAGGCCTGGGTGGCTTGGCCGGAGGTTCCGGCGGCTTCCCGAAAGGCCGACTATCCCTCGGACGCAGCGGGGGCTCTCTCACGCGTCGCCTGTCTGAGGCGGGAGGAAGCCGGTTCCCTAGTGGCGAATCTCGGTCCGAAGAGGAAATGGGGCTTTGGGAGCGGCTGCTACCGGATTTACGACTCTTTGCCCTGCATGGCGTGCCGCCCCGCTACCCAGGAAGACGCGAATAATGAGCGGTCACTACTACCCGATTTCTCTCCTTGAATATTTTTATCCCGCATTTCGAGGACTCCGTGCAGCTTACAAAAATATAATTTGGATAACTAACTAGCCACCAGGACAAAAATGTATGCAGCAGCAGTCACGGAAAAGTCACCAAGGCTGTGAACTGGCTGCATGTTGACCAAGCTAGAGTTTATTTTCCTGAGGTTTTCCAAATTATGACGAAATTAAAGACGAGTCTTCTGGCACTTTAGAGGCTAAACTATAAGGTTCTGTGAGTTAGAGCCCACTTTGTCAGATGCATGTGGTAGAGGTCCCGGCTAAGCCTACACAACAAAGGTACTCTAAAGAATGAAGGGGGAAATGTAAGGAGTAAAATTAAAGGGCCGTGAAATACAGAGTGAGATGTAAGTCAACTTAGTTTTTCCTCAGTTGCAGCTCAATGGACATTAGTCTCACTGAGTTCTATGACTATGAGATTTCTTCCTAGTATTTGTTTACTTCATTTATACCCCATAATTCCCCTTATTGGGGACCCAAGGTGGCTCAGATAATTGTCCTGTCCTGCATTATATCCTTTCAACAGCCCTGTGAGATAGGTTAGACAGTGTGTGTGACTGGCCCAAGGTCACTAGCAGTGTAGCCTCCTGCCCTCACCACATCAACCCTACTAGGCAGGATAGGCTGAGCCTGTAGTCCTGAACAAATAAAAGTCCACCCTGCAAAACAGCCGTATTCTCCAGAACTGACCTCTGTAGGCTGGCAATTAGTTGTAATTCTGGAAGATTTACATGGGCTCGGGCCACATGTGCCAGAAAACGCCGGGGGGGGGGGGCTGGCTATTTGCACCGTCGCATTCTGATCCGCCATTAGGTGATCAGACGCAACGGCAGCAAACCGGGGCTTCCTCTGTTGGCGTGCGCAACAAAGAGGACGACCCCGGGGGAATAGCCAAACGCTGGCGCGATCACACTGCAGAAGTCCGTATGCAGCCCGTGGCAAACCATTTGCCAGTAGGTTGTTTCAGGTACCTTTTAAATGTGCATCTTTGGTGGCACGCCATGGGTTGGCCGTGGGTGCACTACGCCTCCCAGATGTTCCGGTGTGATCGCACCCGGAAAATCCGCCTGACTATCGTGCCTTCCACGGGGCAAATGCTCCATGTGAACGGGGCCATGGTTAACAAACAAAGTGTAATGGAAGCTGTAAAAGGTAAAAAGGATTCCTTTATGCGGTGGAAAGCTAGTCTCGGTCCCCGGTCACACAGGCCGGATATCACGGGGGGGGGGGGCGGGGCTAAATGCCCTGGAGGGAAATAACCCGTGGCTGCCCGAGCACATGTCCTGGTTGAGGTCCCGTGGTTCGGGGGAAATGCCGATCAGACGGGTATCCTGCAGCGTGGCACAGAAGCTGCGCCGCGCGATCGCACTGGCAATCGCTCTTTGTGTGCATGCGCTATTAGGCGCTATTGCGCAACCTGTGGAGACAAACAGCGGCGGGCGCCGGTTGCCACGTAAGTCCACCAGGAACACGATCAGACGCCCGCCCTTGGGCCGCGGTTTCAGGAAACTAGTACCTCGTAGGTACTAGTTTTTTACTCTGCACCTTTGGCGGAGAGCCACGAGTTCACCATGAGAGTACTGCGCTTCCCAGATGTTGGGGTGAGATAGCACCCGGAAAATCTGCGGGACTCCCGTGCCTCTCCAGTGGCAACTTTGCCGTGTGACCGGGGCCTCAGTGAGGCTGATAAAAGGGAACACAGGCTGTGGCAAATAAAATGCAAGTCTGTGATCAGGCAGGCAAAAAGGGAATATGAGGAGCATATAGTGAAGACCAACAATAAAACTTTCTTCAAATACATTAGAAGCAGGAAACCAGCCGGGGAGGCAGTCGGGTCCGTGGATGACCAAGGGGTAAAAGGAGTAGTGAAGGATGATAGGGAAATGGCTGAGAAGCTGAATGCATTTTTTGCCTCTGTCTTCTCATCTTTCACAATCAGGCCCCCCACATCCTCCAAGAGCTGCAGTTTGCACCCATGAGCACCCATTAGGTAGGGTGTCTCATTGCTTCTCACCATGCCAACTTAGTGCAAACGGCGAAGCATCTGGTGGGCAGTAACAGCGCAGGGACGGTGCTGAGGACCATGGGGGGAGAACGTAGCTGTCACTGTGCACAGGGAGTTGTAAGGGTGAACTCTGTGGCTGACAGTTTCCATTTCAGACCTCCACAGGTACCCCGACACTGGAGCCTTGACCCCAGGGAGCCAGCACCTGCTTTCAGGTAAGCAAGAACTGTGCAGAAAGGTTGAATATGAAAATAGTTGTTTTTTATATACCCTTATTAAAGATGTAACATATATAACTGCAAATCAGACAATATCAAATTAGAATAATTCCACAGTGAACATGTAGGTGCATAATATCCAGATCATTCAATAGAAGTACATAATTCATATACATGACATACCCATCGTATAATTTTAAGATAAATAATGTGGATAGTTCCAAAAGAAGATTCAAATGAACGATTATATGCAAGCGGTTCCAAAAAAAGATTCTTCTAAAAAAATTCAAATAAACAAATAGGTGCAAACGGTTTCAAAAGAAGACTCTTCTTATGAGGGTGCTCACTGTGACTCTTGGCTCACACACCCAAGGAGGAGTGGCCTGCTTTGGCCTCTGGAGGGGTGGGTGGACATGGTTTCTCAGATCCTTGCTGAGGGATTCCTGGGGATTGCAAGGGGCTGTGGAACACATTTGGACCTTCACGGTGCATGTGGCCAGGTGCATCCCCTCCCCTGCATCGTTCCTCCCAAGGGGCACTGAGTTCCTACAACCAAGGGGGGCCTGCAACTCCAAGGGAGCCCCATGTCCAGTCTGTATGTCAGCGACCTGAGTGGCTCCTCTCATGAAAGGCTGCCATCACTGTGGTTGTCTTTCAAGGGGGCATGCCGTGTGGACACTGGCCCTCTCACGAGCCAACCTTCTCCACTCCCAAGCTGAAATGTCCTCTGTGATCTGGCTCATGGACAGGCCATCCCCATTGGCCCACTGGGCCCCACCCCTGTGGCCAGGCATGCCTACGACATGAGGCCATGCTGAGGCGGGTTTGCAGCAAGCACGGCTGCAAAACCGCCAGCTAAATGTCAAAACATACGTCTTTCCCCCCTGGACTGCAGCGTAACTTGACCCTCGGAATATGGACTAGTGCCGCTGTGGCTATGCTAGTCTGTATCATGGCAAAAGGCATCCCTTCCGAGCGGGCACTGGAGGAATCTTGCGCTTATTGCTCCCTCAGGGAAGCCTTGCTGCTTGTACTAGACATGGCTTGATAGGATTCCGCCCTGATTGTATGGACCTTCTTGCATTCAGCAATACAAACAGCAAATGCAGTAGGAAGCTCAAGAACAGCTTCATTTGTCTGAGCAAAGTATCCAGTGGAATCCACACAGGAAGATTTTGCTAGGCATTCCTTTTAAAGAATGTAATATCTTTTCCTACTAACTCTACATGACTTCTTTTGAAGTGGTCTTTTAACTTTGCTGGGTTGCACACTTTCCACACTAAGGACTTTATTGCAAAGAATGCACTGAGGTTTTCCAATGGACTTGTCAGCAAGGCTTGTGAAGCCCTGTTGTAAAAATCCTTCTTTGTATGACTTTTGCTTTCCTGAAGGCATTACTGTTAAGTCTAGGTGTCTGTTGTTATGACAGTTCCAACTGCCCATCTCAATTTAAGGCTTATGCACCCAGACCCAGAGATTAAATTCAGAGCTCACAAAAGGAAAAGACGCAAAGGAATCAATAAGTAAGGAATTTGAGTGCTTTTGCTGTAGTCTGACTGACTTTCATGGCACATTGCTACGAGGGAGGAAACTGGTACCTGCTAAATTAATTCCTTTTGGTCCTAAAACTTCTTTTTACTTCCTAGATTTTGTACAAATGTATAATTGAGAGCAGTACAGTCCTAACAATGCCATGTAGCAGCCCATGGCTGGCTGTGGTTCCTTTTGGGATACATAGTAAATGCTTTATAGATTATATATTTATTTTTAAAATCTGCTAAATCTCCACCCATTCTTCACCCATTTTTAGGCACGTGGTCCTGCTTTCTCCAAACAACTTTGGCATGGCCTGTTAGATGCCAATTTTAAAGTGGCCTGCATACCAAGATTCAAAGGCTGCTGCTGCTTTAAAAAATCCCTTGCAAATATCTGTGATTTTGTCACTGCAAGCAACTGGAAATGCCCATGCAACATTTTAAAAGTGGAAGTATTACATGACTGTCACAAATATGGCCAGAAATATAGGGGAACCATTGCTAGATTTGACCATGGCACATAAAGTCAGAAAGAAGAAGACAGAGTGAAAACAATTATTAGAACAAAGATTAGAAGTTGTGTAACCGATGGTCAATAGATGCAATTTGTGGAGGCCCGGGTACAGAAGTGCCTGAAAACTGGAAGAATGTCCGACTTCACAGAAGTGAAGATATGATTCAAGGGTGGGAGTATTGGTTGAAGGCCAAAAGATGTTCCTATGTATGAGATATTAGTAACTATTTTTGAGTAGACTTTGTTAGATAAAAAGTAGTAAAAAACTCCCCCCCCCAATATAAGAAGACATTTGAAGTATAGATAACCTTGTATGTTGTTTGAAGTTTTGAGATAATGAGTTAGCCAAGAATGTGCGCTCTTTTCAAGTGGGACAGTTGCATATTGTTAGATTATTTTAAAATCCCATAAATAGGGCAAGTTGTATAGGTAGGTAGGTAGAATTTTATTGCATGAGCCCAAAGGCCATAACAATATAATAATAGCTGCCCGAGCAGTAGTATCAAGTTTCAAGTTTAGTTTATTGTCTTAGCCATTGGCCATAACAACACAAAATAAATCAAAGCACAACCAACAGTATGAGCAGTAGTAGATATTACAGTAAAAACACAATGAAGTTAAAAACAATGTTAAAATGGTAAGGACCAGAACATAACATAGAATATAGCACGTTGAACATCAGGGCGAAAGTTTTGCATGAATCTTCTCGGCAGCCAATGCATACAGTAACATCATATAGGTAACATAATGATGATAATCAGATAAGATTTTGTTTGCCATTGAATGCGAGGCTAGCCTGGCTAAAATGACTGCAAGGAACTTGGCCCTGCGAACCAAGTAAAGGTCACAAAACAGGACATAATGAGGGAGAGTCTCCAATTCCAGGGCTCCACAGATACATACTTGCTGAGCAACTGGTGTATGCTGATAACAGCCAACTAACATGGTGTTTATCATTGTTTGAAATCTGAGAGCTGTAAAGGCTTCTCTAAATATGTGGAAGGTGATGATGGACAAATAGGAAGCTCTGGTGTGATCCCGTTTGAGCAGTTTAAACCATGGGGAAAATCTAGAACTGATAATAGTTCCTCTATTTATGGTGGCGTGGCATCTACATTGAATATCAGATCCTGAGTTTTGAACCCATCCAGAGGGAAGCCCTGGGGGTCAACAGGTATAGGGTAACAGCAGAAAAGCCTGTAATAGCTGGCAACCCAAGAGGTATAACTCAACAGCTTCTCAGAAGTGACCCCCTGCCTATGACCTGCTTACTTTGCAGTAGGAAACTTTTATGGACTCATGTAATTGCCCTCCTTTAAATATCTCTATAAAAATGTTGGATGGTACAATGCTTTTTGGATTTAGTTTATATTAAGAACGCAGTAGTTATGCTTTAATTAAAAAGCTTAGAATGGTAGCAGAGACTCTCTAATAGTATTTACTTGTGTACTATACCCTGAATGAACCAATAGCATTACCGAGGTGTACCTCTGGCTAGTAGTGAAATGGTCTGGTATAAGAATGCCAACCAGATGCCTAGGGTTTCTTAAGTGCACTCCTATATCTAAATCAGGCCTGACCAGAGTAATCCAGAACACTAGGTTTGGTGTAGGGTTGCTGAGGTCAGATTCTGGTAGCGTACATGTTCCTTTCTGAAGAGAAAGCTGAACTTCCATCAATCTGATTGTTCCCATAGTGGTCAGGCCTTTACAGTCATTTATTTATTCTTCATATTTATACCCACCTTTCTCCCAAGGAGCTCAAGATGGCATACATGGATGGGGCTATTTCCCCCCCATTACAACAGCACCATGAGGTAGTTTAGACAGAAAGGATATGATTGGTCCATGATCATTAAGTAAGCTTCATAACCCCAATGGAGAGTCTAAACTTGCTCCCTCCAGTCCAGGATACCCATGTGAACTGAGAATGTGCCTTATGTTGGAAGTGGAGTATATGCTGTCCCTTGCCACAGCCTTCAGAGACAGGACCATAGATTGTTTTAAACCTTGCTTCACTATGCTCGCTTTGGTTGCCATAGTTATGGGGGGAGGGAATTCCTGTGGGGAGGGGAGTGGAGTGAATGAGAGAGAATGGGACCTTTGCTTTAGAAATCATAACTTTTCTTGCAAGATGTACCTACTCTCTCTCTTTCCCAGGGTGAGGTGTCCTTGAAAGCTTTTTGGTACCAGCTTGAGCAGTAGATAACAAAGCCATATATTTTCCCACTTGGTTGAGATGGCAACGCTAGGTGTGGTGTGTCTGTATGATGTATGCTTGGGGACAGAAGGGGCTTTTGTCACCTATAATAAGCTTGTATGCGACAAAAGTCTTTAGTTCTAACACAAATGATGTTCTGGATCATGCATACATCTCAATAAACTTATCACTGCCAAAGAGAGAGTTGTTGAGAGTAACTTGACTGGGAGTCTGACATAGATTTAGAGACAGATAGAGAGGTCAGGACATACAGAGCATCCTTTCTGCTATCTGATAATATCCCTTTGAAGTAGAATGCTATTCTTAGGGAAGATTTCCTTCCTTCTGGCTTGACACTTTTCTCTTGCACACACACAAAGGAGGAGGACACACTCTCCATCTTTGTCACCATGGCTGCAGGACAGGCATTCTCCATCTGTATCTATCTAGTTAGTTAGATTAGATTCCATCCCTGTGTTTCAACATACACTATCTAGAATGTAGTTCATTGAATAAAGGTATTCTTGTTAGTTTGAAACTGACAACTGGTTTCATGTAACTGTAAGTTTGCTAGCACACACAGTGCTCAGAAGCTACTGCTGCGTATAGCCTAGTGCTCTCTGCTACATATAGAGATTCCTGGCTGTATTATACCAGTGAATCTAACACCTTAAGCCACACCTCACTGTCCACTGCAGTTATCCAGTTCCAAGCAAAATTGGTAGTAATGACTGCCTTTAAAGAAGGCTTATCTATCATTTTTTATCTTCTCACTGATGAACCCCATGTAAGCTTGTACATAGCATGTTGGATTGGGGAAAAGAAATCCCCAGTTAGCTGTGAAGCTTACTAGATATGAAGCATCAGGATGCTTGTGTTAGCTTCGGCTGGATGTGTGCAAGTGGAGGAGAGGCTGCCTGAAGATAAAGTCCACATAAGATGTTGCTTTGAGAAAGGAAAGGACATTCTCGAGCTTCCAGTTTCAGCACAGGTCTTGGCGGCGGCTTTGGTCTGGAGTCTCCTGTTTGCTACCTTTCAAGCAATAATGGAAACATTAAACATTTTTAACACAGCTATACTTCCAATACAGTGCAGTTTATGCCTTTTAGAGGACCACGTCCAGGAGCTTTCGTGTAAATTTCACCAAGTAGAAAGTTTGCTGAAACAACTACTAAATGAAGCACAAGATCCAAGAGAGTAACCGAGATTGGAAGATGTGGAAATATCAGAGATTAAACTGTTTAAAGTGAGAATGGAAAAAAACCTCTGCATGCCTGTCTGAAGGGAAAGAAGCACAAGATACTAAGATGGAGAAACGGAAAATAATCTTAAGCATGACTAATACATACTAATACATTGTTTTTGGATACAGCAAGTAAACAAGGAGAGAGTTCTACTCCCATACTGAAATATTATAGGAACAATCCACAGCTACAGAAGATAAAATGCTGGGAGTTCAAGAAAGAGAAAAAAAAGGGGGGGAGAACTACTTAAGGTGGAATTGCAAGTGACACAGTGGAAATTAAGGAGATTTAATGTGATTTAAGGATATAAAATTTAAGGGAAAAGGTGACTAAATTTAAATGTTAAAAGAAATTAGTGTCACAAGGTAGTATTTTCTGTAATTTTAGAAAAGCTCAAAACCGTGTAATGTGACTAAAAACAGATCTTAATGACAGTTGTATGGTTAATGATAACCAAGAAGGTTAAATAGAATTAAAACTGAAATTAAATCAAATGTCAAAGAAGCATTTGTTATAAGGCAGGTGTATGTGTTATTTTAGAAAATCCTAAAAGACAAACATTATCAGTAGCTATATGGAAATTCTTATTAGAAATGTGTATTATTTTTTCAGGCTTAAGCAATATTTAGTTAGAACTAAATTGAGACTAGGATATAGAATATTAACAAAAATGCTAGAGTCTATAAAGCTGGATTTAGTAAAATGTAAAATTAGGTATGTTATTTTTAGAATGCTTTTTTATAGAATGGCTATTTTTGTTATAGAAGGGCTACTTACAAGCAGTAGTATGTTAAGGATTTATAATTGTATAAGTAAAGATTAGTTTGGCAGAAAATGATTAAGAGATTATGAGCTTTGAATATGAGACTCTATAATGAAATTAATATAATTTAAACATGATTAATTAATTGGAATGTTTTATTAAAATATATTAACAAGGCAATAAAGGTAATAAGACTTTATAAATTTGTCTTTTCAGAAGCTATAGAATGCTGTTATGATGTAAAGGCAATAATTTGTTTTTTGCAGATATGAAGAAATGTATGGGTTTAAGTGATTAGGTCTAATATGAAGAATTACCTAACTGTATAAGTAGAACTATTAATGTAATGTAATAGTGTTTGTAGAAGTAATTGTAAGCACTATTTTCTTTTTTCACTTTGTATTCTTTTCCTGTTCCCTATTCCCCTTTCCCTTTTAATTACTCAATAAAAATCTAAAAAAGAAAAAAGAAAGGAAATGATATTCTCAATTGATAAATCCTTCCTGTGATAGGAAAACATTTCTATGCCACCTTTCCACCCAACCCCAAGGTGGTAAACATTTCAAATATTAAAGCAACATTTAAAACACAATGTTAGCCGAACTGCTTTATCTACAGCAGCTGGCAGACTAAATTTAGACTGCATCTATGGCAGTCTATGAACCCACCTACCTGTAAGTGTAAGTCCATTGGATGCGTGCTAGCAAGGAGCAGCTACTTAGGGGTTTGGCCAATATTGAAACTCTAGACTCTAACTCAAGGGATGGCATCTGGTGAGGTGTGAAAGTTTGGTGTTAGGATGTCCATTGAAGTGTAGATGAACCTTGCCCGTTCCCAGGTAATCAGAGAGGCATCTGGCAGGAAGTTGTCCATTCAGATGTAAAACAGATGTGTATACGTGTCTTTTCAACAGTTCATCAATGGAGGCTGTTTTCAAACAGTTGTTGTTTTGCTGACAATAATGGCTACGTGTGCGCATCTTCTTCCCCCTCTGGCTAGGAGCTGTGTATTTGAAACCTCATTAACATGTAAGGCTTAGAGGAGGTCACTATCTATGTGTATCTCACAACAAGTGACGTGTACAGCGTTCTTTGAGCCTATGAGTGTATGTATGCACAGTCCATGTGGTGTTGGCAGCAAATATAAATCCATGAAGCAAATATTAGCCTCAATTCTCAACAACAAATATTTTTAAAAACGTTTAAAATAAAGGCAACATGTAGACAGACACAGAGGTGGGCTAATAGGAATTGATGAGAAATGCCAAACAAAACACAATGTCTTCACCTGCTGGCAAAAGACAATTTAGAGGGAGCCAGATGAAATGCTCTTGGATGTTGGAAAGAGGGAGGGAGAACAAAAAAAATGGCAAGAAGGAAAGAAGTCCCTGAAATATGCAATCTAGACAATAAAAGGATGGCAGCAGAACACAGAAAAGCATACAGAAGGACTTGATCTGTCCACCTTCCTGTTTCTACAGGTGTGCTTGTTTCAAGATACGTTGCATCGTCCTTTACTTCCAGCAGCTTGAATTGTGTGTGTGTGTGGGGGGGGGGGGATGACAGCCTAAGCACCAGCATCATAGCCCAGAACTCTCCTGGGAATTAAATGAGAGAGAATCCTGTGCCATTGCATGCTACGAAACCCCAACATTTGGTACAGTCAGTCTGAGGGATTTGCAGAAGAAAACTTGGTGCTAAACCATGGGTGTGATTCCCTGATGCTCATTCACCGAGCCTACTGCTCACTCACACCTAACGTATTTCACACAGTCATTGTGAGATGGAAAACCTCATGTTTCCTGCCCTAACTTATTGGAAAGAAGGGCAGGATACACATGTGGTAAGGATTTTTTAAACATATAAATTTATATGGTGCCCAAGTAATACATAGGCCACTTTATGATACTCCAAGCAGAGGAAGAGATTATGAAGCTTCAGGAAACAGAACAAGCCTAAACAGGTCTAGTTGGAAGTAAGTCCTATTTTATTCAGTGGATTGCAATCTGGGGCTGGTAGCTTGGAGCTGGTGGCTTGGAGCAATATGGTGCCACCTCTAATGGTAGCACTTTGAAGTACTGTGGGGCATATCAACCAATCAGCACACCCTGGTGTGGGTCACCCATGTGGCCATCCCATGGGCACACATCCACATTACTGCAGCACCTTAGCCATGGAGCATGCTGCCCAATCATTTTTTTTAAAAATGCAGGCATATGCATGCCCATATGTGCATATAGGCAGACACTAACCCCCCAGTGGTGGAAACGGAACTGCAGGTGCAGACTGCCAATCTGTCCTGCATGCACTCTTCCACGTTTAGACATCCGGCCACACGCTATGAATGCATGGGGAACTGAAAAACCACGTTATGTGGTGTCTATTTATTCTGTTTCCAACTCGTCGTATGATGGGGTGAGTACGACTGGGGAACAGTTGACAGATGTGGCTGTGTGACCAACCATTAGGGGAATGCAGCTGTACCGGGCCAAGCTGCCAGTCTGAACACAGCCTAGGTTACCATTTTTATTCTGGTGGGGCATAATTGCCTTTGAACAGTTATACAACAGTTATACTAATTTCACTGAGCACTTTAATTGTATTATATGGTTGTTTTTATCTTATTTTATATCTTTGCATATGTTTTATATATCTGGCACATGGTGCCCTAAACTGTGAGCCGCCCTGAGTCCGTTTGCGGGAAGGGCGGGATAGAAATATAATAAATAAATAAATACAATGGGTATATGACAAATGTGGCTTTCCTATGTGGAAATTTGCAATGGAAGGAAGCTTAACCTGTTACATTTTCCCCACTATGTAGCTATGAAAAAGCACAGGGACAATGTGGGAAGCTGGAGATTAACCCTTGATTAAGCTGGCTGAGGAGCTGCGGTGGCTCAAGTGCAGGCTGTGGAAGGTCAGTAGTTCAGCAGTTCAAGACCCGAGTTGCCGCATGATGGAGTGAGCTACCGTCTCTAGTTCTAGCTCCTGCCCACCTAGCAGTTCGAAAGCAAGAAATTGCAAGTAGATAAATAGGTACCACTTCGGTGGGAAGGTAACAGCGTTCTGTGCACCTTGGTGTTTAGTCATGCCGGCCACATGACCACAGAAACGTCTTCGGGCAGCGCTGGCTCTTCGGCTTTGAAACGGAGATGAGCACCGCAATCCTAGACTGGCTTTCAAGCAAGGGAACCTTTACCTTTACCTTAAGCTGGCTGAAGCGCTCCTAGTTTTATTGGTGTTAACAATTAAAGTATGTTTAGACATATTATACTTCTAGTTTAACATTTCAGCAAACATTAACATTAATAATATGTCTTATTACACTTTGATGTGTGTAATAGTCCCTGGCTTCCTTCAAATAAAGTGTTGAAAATATCCGCTCATTCAAACTCAGAGGAATAGTTAACAGTTTGCTAAGTTCTTTGAACTGTAGGTTGCTTTTAAGACAGTTTGAAGCATGTGATGCTAAAACATCAGTAATTATGGCATCCTGGTAATGGGTAGCAGTTGGTGACAATTTCACAGTCTACCTCTTTAGCACTAGTTAAAAACAGACCTACTGTCTGTTCTGTGAGGTGTTCCTGAGGAAGTTATACATAAACAAGGGACATTGCTTTAAAAATAGAACATCTAGCAATTCTAGTTGCACACCTGCTTGAATGATGACGAAGCCTCTGATGGACTTTTTTAAAGAAAATAGAGAGTTATATCACAGCTCAGAGTCTTTCCTCCTTCCTTATATCTTTATAGATATCAAATTACTCTGAGCATGCACATATTTTTCACACATACTTAAACATGTAGAATATATGCAGTCTTAAATTAATGGGTGCACTACTGATGCTTTGAGGCTTAGATTCTCTGGTATGCTAAGTAGTGCTCAGGAAGATTAAAGCAGTGTTGCTGAATTCGTTGCTGCTAAAGAATCACTGTATTCCATATTTACAGGGCTAGTTTAAGCACATAACACTTCAATAATATACAGGACCCTTTAGTATATTGTTTCTTACAGTGCCAACCACATGCCTCAGAAAGATCACAAGACAGATAATTCTTGCTTGTCACCAGCTTTTGGAAATCAATGGTATACTCCTTCTGAACATGGAAGCTCCATTCTTAACTACTATGTCAAATACATACTCAAGAAAAAGGGCAAACCCTATATTGTTGAATATTAGCAGGAAACCATCAGTAATTGGGTATCAAGTGCTTTTAATAAAAGTATCAAGGGACTGGATCATATGGATCCATTCTCCTAATGGCAGCACTATCCTTTTGTGCAAGAAGTCTTCCGTTGACTCAAGAGGCTCTTCTGCCAAGCTTACCACTATTTATTTGTTTTTAAATGTATGATTCTACTGAGTTTCCTGTCCTTTTTAGCTATATTATGAATATTGTCTATCTTACAGTTGATAGACCTCTGCCCTCTGAATTTGGCTCATCCTTTTGCAAACGCCTCCCTGCTAAAGGCTGCCAACATCTTTGGAAATAATTTTTAAAGCTGGTAATACCTTGCAGGTTTGTGCTGAACCTATTGCCGATCAATTTTGTTGGCTGGTAACCCAGAGTTTTTGAGAAGAAAATTTCACTCTATTGACTCTCTAAACTGTTAGGACTTTCGTAAACCTCTGTGATGTTCTCTCTTTGTTGTATTTTTTTCTAAATTAAAATGCCTCATCATTTTCTTAAACCTTCCTTTATGCTCTTAATTGTATCAGTTGCCCCATCCCATAATTTCTGCAAGTACACAGTATTTCAAAATGTGGATGCACCACAGATTTATGTAATGGTGTTATTATTAATTTTGTTTCCACTTTTTATTGGATTCAGACTTCAGGGTTTTAGAGGAAACTGCATTTTTGTAGAGCCCATTTCCTGAGATTCTGGATTTCAGGCTAGTCTGGTACCATTTTCTTCCCTTCCCTTCAATATTTCAGTGTGTATTACCTGCTCCCCAATTTCTTACATGCTTATTTTTAGAACTGTCAGTTGACTGAAGGAACCGTAGTTGAATAGTCTCATGAGTTTTAATGAATACATCAACAGTATAATCCTACACAGAAATACACTATTCAAAGTCCCTTTAAGTAAATGGTTTCAGAAGAGAGTAACTTTGCTTGGGATCCTTCCGTAAGTCTTCATAAATTTGCACATGAATGAGCAATGGTTTTGTAGGGGGAAAAACACACACGTTCTTTGGCAAGTCACAGCAAGCATCCTCGAGTTAGAGGCATTCCCTCCTGTGTGAGACAAAAGGGGGAATGTCTATGCTAAGAAGGTGTCTCCCACCCAGGGATTTGTACGTACATTAAAATTTTTTCAAAAAATATGCTGTTCAGTCTGTTCAAAAATTTGTTAACAGATTAATTTAGTTTAAGCTTAATGGGTGGAAATGAACAGTTGAAGTTTTTCAAAGCATGAAGGAAAATTGGATCACTAAATAAATGAAACCCCATTAAGCCTCTATTAAAATGACAGGAGTTTTGTGTGTGTGTGTTGGAACCCTAACCAACCACTGTGGCTCTACTTTCCTTTTTTGCCATCAAGTTACAGCCAACTTCTGGTGACCTTGTACGGTTTTCAAGGGTTTTCAGAGGTGGTTTGCGGTTGCCTGGCTCTGCATCACAATTCTGTTATTCCTTGGAGGTCTCCCATTCAAATACTGTCTGTCTGTCTGTCTGTCTGTCTGTCTGTCTGTCTGTCTGTATCTCTCTCTCTCTCTCAATCTATCATCTATCTATCATCTATCTATCTATCTATCTATCTATCTATC
>NW_015164687.1:424172-471846 GCF_001447785.1 Gekko japonicus
ATCTATCTATCTATCTATCTATCTATCTATCTATCTATCTATCTATCTATCATCTATCTATCATCTATCTATCATCTATCTATCATCTCTCTCTCTCTCTCTCTCTCTCTCTCTCTCTCTCTCTCTCTATCATCTATCTATCTATCTCATCTGTGATCTGATCAGATGCAACTGCCCCAAACGGTCTTAGGGAAGGTTTTGCTTCTTGCCTCCATCACTCTTTTTGGTTCTTTCTGATTCTAACATATCTTCCAGTGCACTATGTTGGTCAAATATAGAGCATACAGCACAATAGTACAGCATCATGATGTATGATGGATCCATGGGTTGTGCAGTCACTCACTGTATTATCGCAACACACCTCTTCTGATATTAGCAAAAATGTACCCAACAATACATATGGGAGTGAAAGACAATCAGAAAATTGGTTGTAGCCTTACAAGTGAACTGTAATACTGGCTATATTCACATTAAAAGAATCTGATTTGTTTGTGCTATGTATGAGCCCAGATTATTCATTGGCTCATATAATCCTTCTCCATCTCTCCTCCCTTTTGCTTGTGGAGCTGAGAACAAGGACGTCTTGGTTTCAAAGAAATTGTTCTTAATTCAGAGTTCAGATTACGGCTCTTTAACAAACTGTTCTTGCTGGCTGGAGATACACTGAGGTTTATTTGGAACATCTGGATGCAGTCTGTTTGAGGTCTGAATCAAGCCTTAAATTGAAGTGGTTGGTAGAAAGCAGGGTTTCTCAAGCTTTTTTGCACTAAACTTACCCTACCATAAGAGGAATCTATGGGGCTGCTGTCATGCACATTCAGTCTCAGCAATCATAGGTGTGGAGCCCACTACTCCATGCAAGATTTCCTGGATTGGATGTTAATTTAAAACAATTATATACTAGAGATATACTAGAATGGGACTCAATCCTCTTCTAAGATTATCATTATAGAAACATTATTAGAACAAAGATCTCATATTTTCTAATCAGATTGGTATGGTGGAGCAATGTATCATCTCTCTCATACGCATGCACCCAAACCTGTGAATCAGCATCCCAGGTATTCAAGCCATTTAGCCTTTGGGTACTGTGTGGTACATGTGTGTGTGTGGGAAGGTTTCATCTAACTCGGGATTTTCTAATTCCCTAGAATGTTACATTTTTCTCACCCTAAAAGGTCTTGCCTCATACTCTGCAAAACCTAAGCCGTAAAGGTTTATTTAGCCCAATGACAGTGTGATGTGGTATGACTGTTTTGTAGGCTGATATGGAAAGAACTAAGCCCTTGGTCCTTTGACGAAGGACATTTCTTGGCTTTTCACTTGACACTCCTTACATACTTTTAGGGGATGTTACAAACTTGGTGAGTCAGCTTTCACAGATCCAGCTTTGAGTAAATGAGTGTTTGGAAATATTGCTTTGTCGGGGCCTATTCTTGGGTGTGATTTAGCAGCCAGTAAATGTGGCTGCCTGCAGCCCATGGGGAACCCATGCAAACAAGGGGAAAAAAAACAAAAGAATGTTTCCTTTCCGTAAATCTGGCACTTCTTGTTTTAGCCAGATGAATCAACAATATTCTGTGAGTGCTTTGTACTGCAACTATCTCAGCAACCTCTTTCCAATGTGTTATGGGGTGGTGAATGCCCCTAGATTAGTTCAGCTGCAAGGAAGGAACGCTTGTGGTCTAGTGATAGGTTAGCCTGTTCATGGGATTAGAATTTTCACTGAAAAGGCTGAACTATCTGGGGTTTTTTCAAGTGCATAACAGTGAAAACCAAATATTCAGGAGGCCTTTAAAAGAAAAACAGCTAACTTGCCAGGTTCATTATACACTTTTAAATTTGGAGCTTCACTATTTCCAGAATGCTCTGGCCCTGACTAAGGGTTTTGGCAATCGAGGCAGGTGAACTAATTTCCTTGTAGTCTGCAGTAGAATACTGGCGTTAGGGAACACTGAAGAGAACAGCAATAGCGAGAGCTTGGATTGGTCTTTCTTGATGCATTTATTTTCCAGCAGGGCAGCTTTACAGCAAGTTTTCTGCTCTGTGAGTCAGCAAGATGCACACTGGACAGTCACTGCTTTGTTTAAAGGACACAAGAAGAGCTAGGCCCGAGCTAGAATGAAAAAGGTGTTTGATTGTTTGACTGCACCAATATAAGATTTGCACTAGATCTTCCAAATCATTTTTGTTAAGTACCATACATAATTTTTGGTTGAGCAAGAAGCTGCCTCAGATTGTGACCGATTTCCCACAAGCAGCTGCGCCGCCCTCACTCTTCCCTTTCCCCTGATTGTATTCGTCAATTTCCCACTACTTGCTGCGTGGCCGCATTTTGACCCGCAGCATCCCCCGATTTCTTCTTGATCTCGAAAAACAAGGACCGAGAAGATGTGGGGGAAATCGGGGGATGCTGCGGGTCAAAATGCGGCCACGCAGCAAGTAGTGGGAAATTGACGAATACAATCAGGGGAAAGGGAAGAGTGAGGGTGGCGCAGCTGTGGGAAATCGGTCAGTGTTTGCTGTCCTCACAGTACAATGAATCTCATTCACCATAGATAAATACAAGTATGTTTTGTATGATGGCACATATGGAAAGCATAAAATTAGCTGGTTCATCCAAAGAGAGGCAAAATGACATTTAAGATGGATGTGTCATCTGTTAAATTACTTGATACTTAGTGATTTTTGACAAGCATAATGACGTAGGGGACCGCACCTTCTCTGAGGCTGCCAAGATTCCTGCCTCATCTTGCTTTTCTGCTGATGACCTAGTTCCAGCAGACAGCCTTGGCACAGACCCAGTTTCCTTTACATTCCCATAAATTCGCTTTCAGATGGTTGCTGTGCATTAACATGTGTTGTACTTCCTTTTGTTCATCCATAGCACTCCTTTGTTTGCTGCTGGGAATGAACAAGGACCAGCTGTGATGTCTTACCAGGACATATATCAGTCAAGCACAATTCTTTCCTAGCAAGGGGAAGAGACCTTTCATGGCAGCTGGGTCTCTTTATAAAGACAAATCCCCTGAACTTCTCATGTAGTTGTGAAAGTTACTTTGCATTTGGAGGTGTGGGAGAGTATCATTTTGAGAGCTGCTCTTGAGGTAGTTGAAAATGTTAATGATGCAGGTATATACTTATGAACATGCTAGACAGATGTTCTGCATACTTAAATGGATTGTATTGCTCATTTCCAGAATGAGCTTATACTAGATTGATTCCACAAGCTCCTGGAAAGGATGGAAAGGAGACATATTAGTAGGAGTGCCAACTCAGGTTGGGAAATACCTGGAGACTTTCAGGGTAGAGCCTCAGGAGGGTGGGGTTTGGGGCGCAATGCCCTAGAGTCCAGCTTCCAGAGGGGCCATTTTCTCGGGTGAACTGATCTCTGTTGCCTGGAGATCCGTTGCGAAAGCAGGAGATCTTCAGCTACCACCTGGCAGTTGGCAACCCTACATATTAGGGCATCACTCACTACTGAAATAACATGGAACGTTCATACTGTAATTGTTTTCTAAATGTCATAGATGCGTTACCACCCATGTTTGGCTGCTGCATTCTGTGGTACTTTAAATAAGACCCCAGAATGTCTACATTTTTAGGGTTCACCTAACCTCTTTGCCTGTACCCAATTGCCATGTATGTGTTTTCTAAAAAGGAAAAAAAAACAACCCCAAACCTGTTAACAGCTGAATTGTGACTGAGTCATTTCTTTACTGCTAGGTGTGCTTTTGGATGCTTTTCACGTTTATTGTCAGTCTTGGCATGTCTAATGGAAGATGGGTTTTGCAGGCACCAGTATCTCTACCTTTTAAAGTCTTCCCTCTTTGAGTGATACTATTAAAGGGGATCCTTCTAATGCTATCTCAAGAAAAGCTGCACATATGTCCTCCTTGGAGATGGAAGAATTACAGTGCAATGCTAAGCCGAGGTGCACCCTTCTAAGCTGATTGACTACAACTGGTTTAGAAGAGTGTAACTCTGTTTAGGACTGCACTGCTCATAAACTCCAAGGCCATGGCTTTGAAAATGATTGCACTTGAATATGAAGCATGTTTGTTTCTTTAAAACCTGTCATAGAATTCTGCTCTAAATATAGTACAAATTCTTGTGACTTTCCTCCCGAAGACAGTTATAAATAAACAGGTGGGAAAACCAGCAAAGAAGGCCTTTGGAAGGGGAAGAGACAACAAAAGGTAGACAACTTGGAAGCAGCCACCCCACCATCCCTCTTCATCCCTTCAAGGCTTCTATTTTGGCTGCAGTTCATAGGAGCCTGTATTTCTTTATATCTATCTATCTATCTATCTATCTATCTATCTATCTATCTATCTATCTATCTCTTATATCCCGCCCTCCCCAGTGGGCTCAAGGTGGCTGACAGAGGCCAGATCATTAGTCTAGCCATAAGTCTGTCTGTCTGTCATCTATCTATCTATCCGACTGTCTCCTCCGCTTTGTCCCCAAGAGAGCTTTGCACTCCTGAGACTTTTCCTATGGTTTTATATTGCTGGCTAAGCGCCGTAACAATAAAAATTCATTCATTCACTCCTGAGACTTCAATCTTCTGGTGATCCCCAGCCCTAAAGACATCTGGCTGTTCTCAACCAGGGCCAGGGCCTTTTCGGTCCTGGTACCAACCTGGTGGAACTCTTTGCCAAATCCCATCAGGACCCTGTGGGATCTGATGCAATTCTGCAGGGTCTGCAAGGCAGAGATGTTCCGCCAGGCTTTTGGTTGAGGACAGCGATGGTTCCATCTTGGCTGGCACTCTTCCCATTCCCTGTTGTCAACATCTATTTTGCTCTCCTCCCCACTGTCCACGAAGTAGCCGGTAGTGGGAGTTGGAAGGATTGGTCATTTGCCATCTGTTTGTTTTTAATACTGTACTAAGGTTTTAATTAATTTTATCTTGTTTTATCTCTGATTGTACATCGCCCAGAGCCCTGCAGTAGCAGGGGTGGGGCGATTCAATAATAATAACTGCCATCATAAAATTCACAACATAACAATACTAGTAATAAGGCCTGTTGCGGAAAGAAATGCAATAAGACCTAGAAAGAACGCCTGGGAAAGTGCTGTGGCCTGGAGCATTGGCCTCCCCCTTGAGTGCCAGGGCCAGACCCCTGCTGCCGTGGTCTTACCACCGAGGCCCCCCAATCTCCCACCCAGCCCAGCCCCCCCTCCATGTTTTTGGAATTTTCTCTCTTTCTCTTAGTGGTAGGATATAAGTGGTCTCTTGGGCTTGCTGCAGCAGATACTTCCCACCTGCCACTTTCAGGGCCCGCAGTCCACCACATGCTTGCAGGCTGCGGCCAGCAAAACTCCAGGCGACTTGGTGGTCAGAGGAGCCAGCTGCAGTGGGGTCTTCCAAGTCACATGTTGGGCATTCCGCACCCACCTAGCCGTGCCCCCTGCACCTCTGCCTCCTCCTCCTCTGCCACTGGCCTTCTGCCTGGCTGGCCTTGCTTCAGCATCGTCAGCCAGCCCCTGCTGGCCTTCTACCTCAGTGCCCCAGTGCCACTGCTGCTGGGGGACGGGGCCACAACCTCAAGCCACTGTCCCCCTTCTTTCCAGGTAATGTTATGAACTGTAGTCAATGCCCCCTCTAAAAGTTTAAATGCCCCCCAAAGGAAAAAAATTGCTAGCTACGGGCCTGGATCCACCTTGGTGCCCCCCCACTTCAACTGTGGCTGCATGGCTTTTCACCTTCCTGCCCTGCTCTGCCTCTCAGCCATTTTAAAGAGTGGGGGGCAGGCAATGGAGCCAGCATATGAGGCAGAGCCAGGTCGAGCGGCTGGAGGCGGGGAGGAGACGTGAGCTGCCAGGGTGGCATTGGCATGAGGGGGGAAGCGGCCACTGCTCTCTGGGTCCTCGGCCCATTTATGGGGTGTGCAAGGGATGGGGGACAGTGGGAGAAGGCTGAAGCAACTCCCCTCCCCACCCCCACCCCTGACACTGTGCATGAGCCGGAGGGAAGGAGGTCCCAGCCATTCCTAGCCCCGCAGAGAGTCCCGTCCATCCCTTCCATCACCTCTGAGCACCCTCAGCACAAGACGGGGGTCGCCGGCTCTGTGGGAGGGTGGGCAGGACTCCAGTCATGCAGCCATTGGCACACCATCGGAGTGACAGTCAGGGAGCCAAAGGCTGTGGGAGCGTGTGGAACGTTCAGAAAAGAGAGTCACACCAAAGGAGAAT
Organism: Gekko japonicus; assembly: GCF_001447785.1. Lineage (NCBI taxonomy): Eukaryota > Metazoa > Chordata > Lepidosauria > Squamata > Gekkonidae > Gekko > Gekko japonicus. Next base: position 430,374 of record NW_015164687.1, read on the forward strand.
TATATATACGGAGAGATAAAAAATTGACAATTAAAATATATCTAAAAATCTATCTAAAAACAACATCTGTGTAAAAACCCAATGCCTCAACAGGCCTTAGCAAGGAGCAATTTGTTCCCATGTGGCCATTCAGATCTGAGATCACTGGAGGGGAGGCCAATCAGCATGTGGACACCTGCTGCCTCAACTAAAAAGCCTGTCAGAAGAGCTCCATCTTGCAGGCCCTGTGGAACTGTAACAGGTCCCTCAGGGCCCTTATCTCTAATGAGAGGTCATTCCACCAGGTAGGGGCCAGGGTCAAAAAAGCTCCGCCCCTCTTTGAGGCAAGTCAGACATCCCTGGGGCCGGGAACCACAAGGAGATGTTGATTAATGGATTGTAAGTTTCTGCGAGGCTCATATGGGGAGACGCGGTCTTGAAGATATGCTGGCCCCTGGCCGTATAGGGCTTTACAGGTAAGTACGAGCACTTTGAACTGGATCTGGTACTCAATAGGCAGCCTAATCCTAATCAAAGCAGACGCCCGTGTTTTCTCTATTCCTGCCTTGCAGGCAACCCATTTAACTGTTTTGTAGGAAGAAGAAACAGTTTTGGAACACTTTCTAAAGCAATCATGAAATAAAGTCAGTATTCTTTCTTAATCCCAGGATTGTATGTCACTGTCCCATCCCTTCTGTGAGTCCTTTCTTGTTTTTCCCCCCACCCCAAATGACACGTCTCTTGATGAACCTCAGGTTTCCCCCCAAGAGGGCTCAGTAACTTGAATGATCTTGAATAGTTGAAAGACGTTCTTTGCACCTGCTGTTTCTCCATTGCTGTTCGTATTAGGCATAAAGACGTCAATACTCTCTGTGTCTCATGCAATATAATGGCACGCAGAGCTATTCCCCCCCTTGACAATTCCAGCCTCAGCACCTCTCCTATTTTCAATGTAGAGCGTAGGGTCACTTTAGAAAGTCCTGCCTCAGCAGCAGCTCTCTTTCTTCAAAAGAGAGACCGCTTCAGAAGGAAAGTCATAAGAATGTGTCATGATTTTGAAGAAAGGGAACTGCTGCTTTGGCGGGGCTTTAAAGGAGCAAGAGGAAGCCACCGGGTTGGAGTGTCATATCCACAGTGGAAGAGCACGTTCAGAAAGTCTGGCTATGTGAGAGTTCAGCAGTGGAGAAAGGAAACAGAAAGTTAAATGGAATTAAAACTCTTTAAAAGGTGGGAGCCGTCCAAACGTTTACAGTGTCATGCGTATGATGAAATGCCTGCTGGGTAGAAACCGTGGGTATGGGGCTCAGTGTTGTGGGGCTCTGGTTCTGAGAAAATAAGTCCTTTCCGGCAAGACCACGGTGGCTGGCCTGGAGAAACTCAGAGAGGGCTTTGAGAGAAGACTTCCGGGGATGTTATAGACAGGGCTCCTTGGGGTAGTCAGCCAACAAGAGCAACTGCCCCATGCTTGCGGGGCCGTGACCACCGATGGCCCCGCCCCTCAGGAGTGGAGAAAGAAGAGGCGCGCGGGCGGTGCGGCGCTGCGCGCGGGCGTCTTCTCGGAGCTCCGAGGACGCCCAACTCCAAGCGCTTCTTTGGGGCTCCCCCGAAACTTCGGGGCAGCTCTGCTCGGTCTCTTGGAGGGAGACTGAGTGCAGGAGGCTCGGCCAGCCCCCCCGTTTCCCCGGCAAGGACGGGGGCGAGTCCGGCCACCGATGGCCCCGCCCCTCAGGAGTGGAGAAAGAAGAAGAGCAGGCTCCAGTCACTGCTTGCACCTCTCCTGGCTAGGGGCTTGGGCAGCTGGCTTCTGTGGTGGATGCAGTGGTGGCAGCGGCCCACCTAACACTGGGTGAGAGCCACAGCTTCCTTGGCCCTGGCAGGGGGAGCTGGTGATGGGATGGCCGTGATTCTGAACTCCCATCCTGGACTTTTGCCTAGGGCTGTTTTGAGACAGGCCCGAAAGAGACCATAACAGAACACCACTAGTAGTCACATACAACTCTTAGTTCAAAACAGTACAACACATCATCAACAACTTACAACCTCTACTGGATAATGACAGTTCTCTTTCACAAGCAGGGGTCATTTTGTAGAATAAGAGGTGCAAGAGTTCATTAGCATAACTGATTAGCAAAACTTATTTCCACTGAACTCAAACTTTGTTCTGTTGCACTGGAACAGATATTCTTAAGTACCACTGCTAATGAAATATTGAGCTGCTATTCTACCTTAAGCATGTGTGGACAGGAGGTGTTGGGTGTACCCTAATAATTTGTTCAAGTAACTTTGTGAAGTCTTTTGTACAGTGTAACCCTGTTGCCTGTGGAGAAGAGCCCTCTTGAATCATTCTGGTTTGCATAGATTCAGGTGGGTAGCCGTGTTGGTCTGAAGCAATAGAACAAAGTTTGGGTCCAGTGGCACCTTTAAGACCAACAAAGTTTAATTCTGGGTCTAAGCTTTTCTGTTCATGCACTCATTTTCAGATACATTGAAAAAGAGTCATCAACCATTACATGTAGGTAGCAAGTGAGGAGGATGTTGCCAATATCTGTAGACTTCTGCAAATGTGGGAACTGTAGCCTCTATTCATAACTGGTCACTGGTCACTTCTTCAGCTATGAAGTATCTGTAGAAGAGAGCAGTGACTTACAAAAGCTGATCCCCTGCTGCAAATTTTCTTTGTCCTTTTGAAGCAGTTTTTCTCCAGGTAGGTTCGCCAGCTCTGAGTTGGGAAATACTTGGAGATTTTTGGGGTGGAGCCTGAGCGGTGGGTGTTGCCTTCTAACACACTTCTGGTGTGTCCTTGGGAGGCTGCTGTAAAGCATCGTGGCCAGCGGGGCCCTTCTCGCTTTGCCGCCTGGGAGATCCGGCTCGAGGCTTCTCTCCCCACTGAACAGCAGCAGAAGAGGCACTTTTTCCTGTTTTCCTCCTCTAAAAACTAGGTGCGTCTTATGGACAGGTGCGTCTTATGGAGCGAAAAATGCGATACAAGTTATTACAACACTTGGAACAAAGAGCTCCCCAGGGCTCAACAGGGATATTGGGTTTTTTAAAAAAATCTCATTACACATACTAACCCATTCAGTCCTCACATATGTATTCTCAACAAGAAGGACTATAAATCCTCTGTATTTTAGTGTTTTTCTTTTTCAGAATAGTATATTAGAATACTGAATGTAATGCCAGGAATATTGGGCTGTTTCGCTGACGTGACCCTGCATCCACCTCAAAAAGTGCTGTTAAGTCATCTTCATACCTGGGAGGACAGAATGGAGATTCTCAGTCTGCTTCCTAGAATTAGAAAAGGCACCTTTGGACATTTATCTGCTATTCGGACATACTTATTGCTTTATAGCTGTTGACCTTTTAGCTTGTTATTTTGGACTTTGCATATCTGAAACATCATCATGTTACATGTTAATTTCCCTGTCTACAAGTCTGAACCTTACACACCATTCCAATGTATTTGAAAAAGTGTGCCTTGCACAAGAAAGCTCATACCTTAAAGGTGCCACTGTCCTCTAAATTTCTTCTGCCGCTTCAGACCAACACGGCTGACTACCTGGATCTGTTGAGGATGTACATTAAATATATGGATTGAGGACTGAGTCATTAAAAGGATTTACCCAGCAATGGGTCTGCTTATTGATAGCAGGACGAGAGGTAGCGATGCAGTCATCACATTTGCACTTGTTAGAGTGCTGAAGAAGTGAAGCCCATTAACTTGAATGGACTTTGAAAGGTTACATTCTGCTCATTGGGTTGCCAACCTGCAGGTGGTGGCAGGAGATACCCCAGACAACTGGTCTCCAGCTGGCAGAGATCAGTTCCTCTGGCGAAAATGGTCTCTATGGCATTACACCCTGCTGAAGCCCCCCCTCCCCAAACCCCATCTTTTCCTTTGTAAAACACATCCACAAATGTTGAAATCCATACTACATTGAGGGAACAACTTTAGTTATTTAAAGGGTACAATGGTGCCATCTGCTGGCTGGCAAATGTAAGATTTCCTAAATTTATGTGAATATCCTAAATCCAAAGTATTTGAAAAAGTGTGTGTGCACACGAAAGCTCATACCTCACGAAAGCTCATACCTTGAATAAAGCTTTGTTGGTCCTAAAGGTGCCACTAGACTATACATTTGTTCTACTGCTTCAGACCAACACAGCTGACCACCTGGAACGAAATCTTATGGTTTTTCAAACTTTTTGAAGAGGGAACCGAAGGCAGCAGTCCCAAGCAAATCTACTCAGAAATAAGTCCCATGTTATTCAATAGACCTTACTCCCAGGAAAGTGTCTTTAGGATTGGAACTTTACCTCTCAGAGCCCACTTTCAGTGTAACATCATACATCCCCCCCTTCCACTACTGTGTATGCATACACACACACAGAGAGACGCACACAAGCTCCTATGAACTGCAGCCAAAATATAGGCCTTCAAGGGATGAAGAGGGATGGTGAGGTGACTGCTTCCAAGTTGTTTACCTTCTGCTGGCTCTTCCCCTTCCAAAGGTCTTCTCTTCTGGATTTCCCACCTGTTTGTTTATAACTGTCTTCGGGAAGAAAGTCACAAGAATTTGTACTATATTTAGAGCAGAATTCTATGACACGAGTTAAGGAAACAAACATGCTTCATATTCAAGTGCAACCATTTTCAAAACCATGGCCTTGGTGTTTATGAGCTGTGCAGTCCTAAACAGAGTTACACCCTTCTAAACCTCTTGCAGTCAATCGGCTTAGAAGGGTGCACCCTTGTCTTAGCATTGTACTGTGATTCTTCCATTGCCAAGGAAGACAGTGTGCCGCTTTTCTTGAGATAGCATTAGAAGGACCCCCTTTAATAGTACCACTTGAAGGGGACAGGCCTTAAAAGATGGAGATGCTAAGTATGACAATAAAAGTGGAAAGCATCCAAACCCACACCTGGCTGTAAAGCAATGAGTCGGTCACACAAGTCAGCTGTAACAGGTTTTTAATGTTGCATTTTTAGAAAACACATAAATGACAATTAGATACAGGCAAAGAGATCATCTGAACCCCAAAAATGTAGACATTCTGGGGTCTTTTTAAAAGTACCACAGAATGCAGCAGCCAAACATGGATGGTAATGCATCCATGACATTTAGAAAATTATTAAAGTATGAATGTTCCATGTTTTTTCAGTATTGAGTGATGTCCAAATATGTCACCCTTCCATACTTCCCAGGAGCTTGTGGAATCAATCTGGTGCTAGTTCATTCTGGAAATGAGCAATGTAATACATCTAAATAAGCATAGCCCTGACCTGGATAGCCCAGGCTAGCCCGATCTCATCAGATCTTGGAAGCTAAGCAGGGCCAGTTTTGGCTAGTATTTGGATGGGAGACCTCCAAGGAATACCATAGTTGTGTTGTTGAGGCAGGCAATGGCAAACCACCTCTGAACATCTCTTGCTTTGAAAACCCTACGGGATCTCCATAATTAATTTATTAATTATCGTATGCAATTGGGTGTAGAATAGCCAGGAGATCCTAAGATTGTCTGGCAGCCAGAAGCTCTAGCTCTTTTAGTGTTATGCACCACTATGTGGCAAGCTAGACTTGTTTTTAAGGCAAGGGATATTTCAGCGGTGGTTTGCCATTGCCTGCCTCTGCGTCACTACCCTGGTATTCCTTGGAAGTTACCCTTCCAAATACCAGCCAAGGCCAACCCTTCTTAGCTTCCAAGATCTGATAAGATTGGCCTTCCTGGGCTATCCAGGTCAGATCAGGGTCTCCATAAATCAGCTGTGACTTGATGGCACTTTCCACCACCAAGATTGTGCACATTGGAACAACAACAAATCCTAAATTTAAGTCTATGTTAATAGGGCCTGAAATTGCTGAAACTAAGAGGGTCATGGTGGATAGTTCAATAAAAATATCAGTGAGCAGCAATGGTGAAAAAGACAAACTCCATGTCGGGGATTATTAGGAAAGGGACTGAGATTAAAAATGCCAATATCATAATGCCCCCTCTCTACATCTGTGGTGTGGCTAATTAGGAAAACCGTGTGCAGTTTTTGTCACTGTATCTCAAAAGTGACACCTCAGAGCTGGAGAAAGGACAGAAGAAGGCTACCAATATGATTAAGGGGTTGTAAGGAAAGGTTAAAGAGAATGTGACTTTTCAGTTCGGGGGGGAAAATGACTGAAGGGGGACATGTTATTTAACATGTATATGTACCCCCTTGCCCAGCTGGCAAGGAATTTTGGGCTTGGGTGTCGTCAATATGCTGATGACACCCATAGGGTTGCCAAGTCGTACCTCGTCCTGAAGCAGGGGACTCCCGGGTTGATCTTGGAGCGCGTGGGCGCTGCATCCACGTCACCAGGAAGTGACGCAACCACGCCGGGCACCCTGGGGGCGGGGCCACGACCATATGAGGGAAAACCATAGAGTTTTCCCTTGGATGACCGTGGCCCTGCCCCCAGCATGCCCGGCGTGGTTGCGTCACTTCCTGGTGACGTGCACGTCGGGGTGAGTTCCCCTTGGGGTCCGATCCAGCGGCGGCGGGGAACGGGCCTCTGGGGCGGGGGTTTCCCCGCCTTCCGGGGGGACTTGGCAAGCCTAGACACCCAGCTATAATTGTTATTGGATGGCCAGCCACCTGCCACCCCGTGAAACCTGGCTGAGGCTTTGGAGGCAGTGGTGGGATGGTTAAAAAAGAACAGGCTGAGGCTGAATCCAATGAAGATGGAACTTCTGTGACTGGGGGAGGGGCCTCTTGGGATTGGAGTCCAGGCTTTCAGCTCTTGATGGGGTGCCACTGATACCAGCGCCATCCGTCAAGAGTTTGGGCATGACATTGGATGCCTCGTTATCAATGGAGGCCCAAGTCACACATGTTACCAGGCTAGCATTCTTCCATCTTCACCAAGCCCGGCAACTGGCTCCTTCCCTATCATGCCCTGACCTACCCACGGTAATTCATGCAACAGTCACCTCCAGACTAGACTACTGTAACTCGTTCTGTGCCGGCCTGCCTTTGAGACTGACCCAAAAAATCCACCTGATCCAGAATGCAGCGGCACGAGTCCTGATGGGAACATCATGGGTGGCACATATACAACCAGTGCTGCACCAGCTACACTGGCTTCCAGTGGAGTACCGAGATAGGTTCAAGATTATGGTAAGGCCTTGAGCAGTCTGGGACCAGTGTATCTACAGGACCGTCTTCGCCAGTATGTCCCCAGGAGAGCCTTGTGCTCTTTGAATAACAACTTGCTGGTGATCCCTGGCCCTAGGGATGTCCAGTTGTCCTCGACCCAGGCCAGGCCCTTCTTGGTCCTGGCCCCAACCTGGTGGAACTCTCTGCCTAATGGCATCAGGGCCCTGCGGGATCTTATGCAATTCTGCAGGGCCTGTAAGGCAGAGATGTTCCACCTGGCTTTTGGTTGAGGGCAGCAACCAATGTTCCCTCTAAGATGTGGAGTCTTGTGAGCAAAAATTGTACCTTGTGAGCTATGGGCATTAAAGTTGTGAGCGAGCGATTTGCCTACTGCATAAATCAGTTTGCTCTGGAGCCCTCCTTGCTGAGCTGAGACAAAAAAGTGTGAGCCAGAGGCTAAAAAACTGAGCTAGCTCACACCAACTCAGCTTAGAGGGAACACTGGCAGCAATAACTACCTCGTTGGCTGGAACCCTTCCTTCTCTCCCCTCCCCCCTTTTGCTCGGAGTTCCCTTTCCCCCTACCCAGAAAAGGAACAGGCAGTCTGGAATTGAGAGAAATAATATTATAGGAAAATAGCCATCTTGGATCATTTTATTCCATATTGTAATTTTTACTGTTATATATTAAATTTGAATGCTTTTTGTTTATTTGATGGCATTTGCCTTGTACATCACCCAGAGCCTGGCATAAGCTGGGATGGGGCGATAAATAAATAAATAAATAATAATAATTTCTAAATTTATTCATGGGGTAGAGAGGTGTGGGTTGAGATAACTTTTTCTTCCTCTTCCAAAATACTAGAACTTGTGAGCAGCCAATGAAGCTGATGGGCAGTAGATTCAGGCCTGACAAAACAAAGTACTTCTTTACTCAATGAGTGATTGAAATGTGGAATTCACTTCCAGAGGTTGTAGTGATGGCCACAAGCTTAGAGAGCTTTAAAAGGGGACTAGATATATTGTTGGAGAATCAATCAACAGCTACTAGCCATGGTCAATAAAAGGAGCTTCCACAATCTGAGACAGTAAATCTCTGAGTATCAGTGCTAGGAGGTAATACCAAGAGAAGGCTTTGGCCTCTATGACCTATTGTTGGCCCTCCAGAATAACCAGTTGGCCACTGTATAGGACAGGATGCTGGACTAGATGGACCATCGGTTCTTAATACACAGGATTTACACTAGAACAAAGTTTGAGTCCAGTGGTACCTTTAAGACCAACAAAGTTTAATTCTTGGTATAAGCCTTCATGTGCGTGCACACAAAAGTTTATACCCAGAATTAAACTTTGCTGGTCTTCAAGGTGCCACTGGACCCAAACTTTGTTCTGTTGCTTCAGACCAACATCGCTTAACCACCAGGATTTATACTAGTTGCTTTAGTTTTCTAAATAGCCACTGGGTGGTACTATTGTTCCTTATTCATGAATTTTACTTTCATGAAGCCTTATCTGACATTAAAAATAGCTAGGTAAGAACTATGTGAACTTTGAGGGCCTTTTAGAAACAGACTGTGCACATGAATCAAAACAGACACATGGAATAACTTAAATATTTCAAATATTGGGGGAGTTTTATCATGCTGTTCAAGATTCCCTTGGCTGGAATTTTTCTCCTTTCTTTAATGTGGCGAAAAAGTGTAAAACAGAAGAAAATATCTTCACACACATTTTCTACTACTCTCAAGCTCTAGCCGAGGAGCAGAATACTAATACTGCAAATCTGTGCTTCGAATGGAAAGATTCCACTTATGTGTTAAAGGTTAAGGATTCATTTTTACACTCTATGAGAAAGCAGGGATAATTGCTGCTTGTTAATTCAGAAACAACAACAACATCTCAATGCTGGATTAGATTCAGGTGGGCAGCCTTGTTGGTCTGAAGCAATAGAACAAAGTTTGAGTCCAGTGGCACCTTTAATTAATTAATTAATACTTCAATTTATACCCCACCCTTCCCGCGAGCAGGCTCAGGGCAGCTTACATAAATTGGTACCCAGTACCATAAAACGTATACAAAAGTCAAAAGATTTTAAGCATTATAAACATTAACGAACTCATTATTAAAGTGCTAGTGATAATAGTTGATGTACAGTAATCAAGATGGTATACAATATAACATACAACAGTTATTTCCAGTTCAGAGGTCTTCAGCATTGCACAATGGTGTGGCATACTCACCCTGCCAGGGCCAACCTATAGCCACAGACGTTGGTGGTAATGGTGTGGCAGCTCCTAATTGAAGGCCTGGTGGAAGAACTCTGTCTTGCAAGCCCTGAGGAACTGTAAGAGGTCCCGCAGGGCCCTGACCTCTTCCGGGAGCTCATTCCACTAGTATGGAGCCGCCACTGAAAAGGCCCTGGCCCTGGTGGCAGCAAGCCTGGCGTCCTAAGGGTCTGGAATGGTCAGTCGATGTTGTGACCCTGACCGTAGTGCTCTCTGGGGTATATATGGGGAAAGGTGGTCCCACAGGTATGTCGGACCCTGGCCATATAGGGCTTTAAAGGTCAACACCAGCACCTTGAAGCAAATTCGGTATGCTATTGGCAGCCAGTGCAGTGCCTTCAGCACAGGCTGGATGTGCTCCCATTTAGGGAGACCCATCAAAAGCCTGGCTGCGGCATTCTGCACTAGCTGCAGCTTCCAGATCTGCAACAAGGGCAGCCCCATGTAAAGAGTGTTACAGTAGTCTAGTCTCAAGGTGACCCTTCACATGGATCTCTGTAGCCAGGTCATCGCGGCTGAGGAACCAACTGCCAAATCAGCCGAAGATAGTAGAAGGCTGACTTAGCAGTGGCTGCTACCTGGGCCTCCATTGTTAAGGAGGCATCCAGGAGCACTCCCAAACTCCTAACCTCTGGTGCTGGCACCAATGGTGCCCCACCAAAGGTTGGGAGTGGGATCTCCATCCCCATTCTGCCCCGACTCAGGCACAGAACCTCCGTCTTTGCCAGGTTCAGCTTCAGCCGGCTCAGTCTGAGCCAACCAGCAATGGCTTGCAAAGCCCGCTCCAGATTTTCCGGTCTGGAGCCCGACTGGCTGCCCAACATCAGATAGAGCTGGGTGTCGTCAGTGTACTGATGACAACCCAGCCCATGCCTCCAGGCAATCTGGGCAAGGGAGCACATGTAGATGTTGAATAACATCGGGGAAAGCACAGCCCCTTGAGGCACACCGCACTCCAGTGGGTTTCTTCTGGACTGCTGTTCCCCAAGCGCCACCCTTTGTCCCCGACCCTGGAGAAAGGAGGCAAGCCATTGCATGGCAAGCCCCTGGATCCCCATGTCGGCGAGGCAGTGGGTCAGCAACTGCTGGTCGACTGTGTTGAATGCGGCTGACAAATCTAACAGCTGCAGTACCGCCGAACCGCCCCGATCCAGATGCCTCCGGAGGTCATCCGTCAGAGTGGTTTATTTCTGTTTAATTCTGGGTATAAGCTTTCATGTGCATGGATTAGTAACTACAAGCCCAAGAGACTGGTGTGTGTGTGTGTGTGTGTGAAGAAAAGAGTTCTTGGCAAAACATTGTTCTGAAGAGGGATTTTCCATTAGTATTCCTATGCTACCTAGCTTTTTTCATCTTGTTGAGGGCAGCTCGGGTTCTTCTCACAAGCATTCAGTCTTGAATCTATTGTCAGTTCTCAGGCCTGACACATGCAGTGGAGTCCCATGCCACTTGTGACCTATGAAACCAAAGGTAGCCCACTAGCTGGGTCAGGGTGGCCCACCAGGGTGCTTGACCAGCTCTGGTTCCTGTCCTGTTGTCCTTCTGCCTTGAATTTCACAAACAGGAGAGACATCAGGCATCAGTCAGATCACAATATGTGATCTGGTGGTCTATCTTCAGCTTGCTAGATTCTGAGTTGTGCAGCAGTCTGTGACACAATGTAATACTAGAAAGGAAAAATAATGGGGTACAAACCACCATGACCTCATGGGCAAAAAAATAAACAAAAACAAAGTACAAAAGTACTAGAGGATTCTGGGGTTGCCAATAGTCCTGGAGAAAAATGTCCTGTTCCATTAATAGAGGCTTAAAGTGTGGAAGTTGGCAGCTGAATTTTTTCATGAAGTGGAGATAAATACCATCACCTGGTAAATAAAATCCTAATAAGTCTCTGTTACAGGGACAATTTTTTATCTGGGACTGCTGGGATTCCTAGAGGTTTCTGATTTGAAAATACGAGAGCCAGTTTGGTGTAGCAGTTAAGTGCACAGACTCTAATCTGGGAGAACCAGGTTTGATTCCCCACTCCTCCACTTGCAGTTGCTGGATGACCTTGGGCAAGCCATAGTTCTGTCAGAGCTGTTCCTGAGCTTATAGGGAGCATTGCAGGATGTGTGTTGTGGGGAGTGGAAGGGAAAGGAGTTTGTAAGCCGCTCTGAGACACTGAGTAAAGGGCGGGGTATAAATCCAATCTCCTCCTCCTCCTCCTCCTCCTCCTCCTGTGTGAGTGAGAAACAATTTAATCCAGCATATTGCACATGCCAAAATACTGTATATCACATCTGTACAATGAATGTATAAAGCATCCAAGGAGTAAAATGCACTATAGTGACTGAACTATTTCCAGTCATAGACGAATATGGAATTTCCACTCACCTCTGAAATCCTGTTTGTATGTTAGTTGATGCCTTCTTATCTTCCACTGGTCACCACACAACTGTGTTTGAAAGACAGAATCCCAGGATTGGGCATTCATCGAGAGGGCCTGGCTCATGCACTGAGTCTTCTGCGTGGTGCAGAGCAGGGAGACATGTCCTGCAAAGGTGCCAGATAAACAAGTCAACAGGGATCTTGCATTTTTCACTGGCCCTTGTGCCTCTCGAATTCAGAAGGAGAGCAAAGGCATTTTGCCAGCTCTGCTACTTCTTGTTTTAATGATTAAGCTCTGCAAACAAGTGCCAGGCTAAGGGTGACTATATGCAGTTCTATAATTATTTTTAAAAGATATTTATTTTCCCGAATGGCACTCTCCTGCTTGTTTGCGGGTAGGCCTGGAGTGGAAAGAAGAAGAGAGAGTGAGCCTCCAGATGCAAAGGGAAGGGTGGCTTTTAGCTCTTCTTGCCCTGCTGCTGTCTCACTGAAAAACACATCTCTTCATGCTGCTTTTCATGGCTCAGTCTATCCTTTATTAATTTCTTTAAAACATTTATTAGCCACCTTTCTTCCATACGGAAGTCAAGGTGGCTTGTTGTTGTTGTTGTTCAGTCGCACAGTCGAGTCCGACTCTTTGCGACCCCATGGACCAGCTCCCGCCAGGCCTTCCGGTCTTCCACCATCCTCTGAAGTTTGCTCAACTTCATGTTCGTTGCATCTATGACACTGTCTAACCATCTCATCCTTTGCCATCCCCGTCTTCTTTGACCTTCAATCTTTCCCAGCATCAGGGTCTTCTCCAGTGAGTGCTCCCTTCTCATTTGGTAGCCAAAGTATTTGAGCTTCAGTTTCATTATCTGGCCTTCCAGGGAACAGTCAGGGTTGATTTCTTTTAGGATTGACTGATTTGATCTTCTTGCAGTCCAAGGGACTCTCAAGAGTCTTCTCCAGCACCATAGTTCAAAAGAATCTATTCTTCGGCGCTCGGCCTTCCTTATAGTCCAACTCTCGCAGCCATACATGACTATTGGGAATACCATTGCTTTGACCATGCGGACTTTTGTTGGCAGGGTGATGTCTCTACTTTTTATCATGCTGTTTAGGTTCACTTACTGCATAGATAAAGCACATACCATAAAACACATTAAAACATAAAAGTATTTAAAATCATAGTTCAGGACTACTAATCAACCTAACTAAAGGCAATCCTAAATAAAACTGTTTTCCGCTGCCTCCTAAGGATCAAAAGTGAGTTGGCCGGGGGCACCTCTTTGGGGAGGTTGATCCATAATCATGGGGCTGCCACTGAAAAGGCCCCCTCTCTTGTACCCACCAAACAAGCCTCCTTGATTGGTGGGACAGTCAGAAGGGCCTCTCCCTGTGATCTTAATTCCTGGGCAAAAATGTATGGGAGAAGACGGTCCTTCAAATACCCCATGTTCCAAGCTGTGTAAGACTTCAAAGGTCAAAACCAACACCTTGAATTGTGTTCAGGAGTGGATCAGTAGCCAGTGTAATTGCTATAATATTGGGTTCATGCCTCCAATAGCTGGCCCCAACTAGCAGTCTAGTTGCAGCATTCTGTACTAGCTGCAGCCCAAACAGTCTTCAAGGGTAGCCCCAAGTAGAGCGCATTGCAATAGTCCAGTCTATGTGACAACAGGAATATTATGGATATTCTCTCAATGAACCTTAATGGCTCTAGTCAAGCAGCCATCAAGGACTAGAGGAGGTGATGCTTCTTGGTTGAAGTGAGAAGGCAGGTGAGCAAGTTAAAAGAAAGTGGTGTTTGGGTGCTGGAGAAGATGGAGAAGCAGAGAGATTTTGTGCAAGTTGACTGAAGCTATGTGAGGTACTGTATCTCACTGTGGTCCTTTCTGCACTTGGATCTCATTGCTGGTTTGATCAGAGTTCAACTCGCGACACAATACCTTGCATTTATCCCTGTTTATAACAGCATCCGTTTATCCTGGGACAAGTGTGGGGCAAAACCGGGGTGACCTCAGTGTAATGTAGAAACAAAAAATATCCCGAGATAATTATAGAGGTGAACTCGCGTGTAGTGTAGAATGTAAATTTGGGGACAGGGTTGAACCAGGATTTAAGGTTTAGTGTTGAATCACCCTGTTATCTGCACAGAAGTGTCACGCTAAGAACAGGGTCTGACACCTCACCCCAAAGAGGCTGGAGCACTTGCAGTCCTAACAACACTTTCCTGGAGTTAGCTCTATTGAATAAAATGAGACTTCCTTTGGAACACACCCACTTAGGATTGCTGTCTTAGTGTCAGATATCATTAAGAGTTGCTGAAGAGCGGGCTTCCGGTCTGTGGATCACTGATGGCAGTCACTCTCCCAGGACCTCGGGGGTGTGATGAGCACACCAGTGGTATGGAGGGGTGCTACCTCAAGTGGCACCCCCACGGAGCCTTTGTGATAGGCTCCAGGCCAGAGGGCTTTTGAGGGGTAGCCTCTTCGACGGCTCGATGCCAGATAATCCCCCCTGCGTGACGTTCCTGCGGCTGTGTGTCCCTCGGGCACAAGCTGATTCATCCGGGACAAGCGCTGGAGATCGAGCGGAGAATCGATTATTGTGAGCGAGGTCAGAGAAATGACCAACAATGAACGTGAGTTCAAAATAAACAGAATATTTTAAAAGCGAACTATCCCCCCCGTGGGAAAAGTGGAGCGCAAAGAGGGACGCCTCTTATGCAAATGGACAGTTAAGCATAACAAAGGGGCAGGGGGGGGGAACAAGCAGCGATTTTGTTTTGAGATACTTACTTGAGCGCTGACATTGAGGCGACGATTTTTCGAGCCCGTGAGAAGCGGTTTGGAATTGTAAACAATCGTATAAAATGGCGGCCTCACAAAGAAAGTTTAAAACGAAACTGGTGGGTAGTCAGAGCCCAAAACCAGAAGAGGGAGCAGACTTCATGAAAATGTTAGCGGATATGCTTAAGTCGGTGATGGAGCAACTCGATGGTATTAACCAGCAACTGACTTCAATGAACCAAAACTTCGCATCACAGCAGCTCCAACTGGCAGAAACGGCGAAGAAGGTGGAGCATGCGACTGAGAAAATTAAAGAGATAGACACCACAAACAAGAAAATGAAGAAAAGAATGGGGGAAGTTGAAACAAAACAAAACTTCCAAGAAAACCGTTTGTTGCAGCTACAAATGGAAAAAGCCAATATGATTCTCAGATTTCAGGGAGTTCCTGAATCAGAAAAGGAGGATCTGAGGAAGTTACTCAGCGAGATTATCGCTCCAGCAATAGGCTCAACAGCGGATGAAGTAGTAAAAGAGATGGAGACTGCCTACAGGGGTTACTCCAATTACATTAAAAAAAAATAGCCTGCCTGGAGAAATTGTTTTCAGATTCTCACGAAGACAGACCAGAGATGCTATTTTAAAAGTGACCGCAGCAACTTCACTGAAACTGGGGAATACAATCATTAAAACTTTAAAAGACATTCCATTTGAAATTCACCAAAAGAGGAAAAGCTATAAGGACTTAATTTCTTTTCTTCAAACCAATGGAATTTCGTACAGGTGGGTGATCCCTGAGGGTGTCATCTTTAAAATCAATGATAAAAGAGAAAAGATTGACTCCATTTTTAAAGCCAAGGAATTTTTGAGACGTCAGTTGGGATCGGAGGAAGAATCCAAAGAAGTAGAATCCAAATCAAGTGACTCTGCTACCTCTGGAACGGATGAGGACTCTGCTGTAGAAACGGATGCGGGCGCAACAAAAGTTACATATGATTTCAGAGATAGAAAACTGAAGTAAAGGCAGAAGGACTCTGAAAATTGCCTTTTGAAGCAAATAACAGGAAGATGCTCAGAAAGTTCTCTCATAACAACTAACATACTAATACTGAAGCTGAGACAAACAAGAACTCTACAAGTATATTGTTGTACTAACACTTTTATTAATAACACTTAGTTTAACACGGATATGATCTCCTCCTCTTGGGTTTTTAGTTTAGTGTGGTTATCTATCCTTTATCCATAGATGTAGTCCCCTTCCCTCATATTTTCTTTGTAGTTTTTCTAGTCTTATAAAAATAATAAAAATATCCCTTCGGGGATTAAAAAAAAAAAGAGTTGCTGAAGAGCCAGCAAGTGACATTCTGTCTGGGTGCTAAGGAATCGAGATGCTGTCCCGGACCTCCTTGGAGTCAGCCTGATGGGAATATGCAAGAGTGTTCGTTGTTAAGTGGATTCTCTAAAGGTCACAACAACAGGTTTAATAAACACACACATCACTTAAAAGAGCCAACTGATACAACCGACCCCATGATCTTGTAGGATAGGCACAAAGTCTCTCAGGCTTCCTTCCTGAGCCTTTGTTTCATTTATATTTCTATAGCTGTGTAGCACATGAAGGGAACTTGTGTCTGTTCTGAAATAAGACAGCTGTATTAGCAGGTCTGACATGAAATGTTCTTGATGAAGAACAACAGAGGGGTTTTCCTTCTGGGACATGAGAATTCCCGGTAACTCTTACGTCTAGGACTACTATTTTCTCATAATTCGGCACCACAGTATTTAGCAATCTCTTTTCAGGGCACATTGCCTGTGATGTATGTGCGGAGAATTAAATGCAGTCTGTTTGCAGAGGAAGATTCCCTCTGCATTTTAACAGCCGTCCCCCCCCCCCCGCCACTCTGAATCCGATCGACTTGCTTCCAGCTGCCTGTGCAATGCCTGGCAATTTTCTGTTCGGTGCCTATGAGTAAAAGAGCTTTGTAGCCCTCTGTCCTCAGGACTGTCTTGGGCAGCTTCTCAGTGTGAGGATGCATAACAAAGGAAACTGGCTATAAACAATTACAAACACTGATTTCGTTAAAATTATTATTATGAAATGCTGGCCTCCCATGTTACTAAGCTACCAGGGATCAAATGCTCACCATAACAATGCCTTTGTTGTCCTGAGCTGAGTTTAAATCCAATTACAGCAAGAGAAGCTGCGCAAATAATAGTCATAGCAGGCCTGTGAAAGAGCCTTTCCACATGATCAGTTTGGGCATAAGCTGTTTCTAATTGTGTCGATGTTTGTTTCTCATTTAGGCTGCATCTTGTACCATTGTGCTTCTATGGCAAAACATAGAGTTTCCGGTGATTCCTAGAGCTACCCTATGTCACTTCCTTTTTTTTTTTTTAAATATAGAAGTGATAGGATTCTGAGTCGTGCCTGCTCCATATCCCTGTTCACAGGAACTGATCTCTGCAGTCCGGAGTTCAGTTGTAATTCCAGGAGAACTTCAGGCCCCACCTGGAGGTTAGAAGCCTATATCCAATAGAGCAGCAGCCTGCTACCCAAGAAAGCAGGCTGTAGCCTTCCTGGAAGACAGGAGTAGATGGTTAAGTGAAAACTGTCCTGGAGGAAGCCAAGCTGAGTGGCCCCTTGGATGCTACAAGCCAGCACTGCAGGGATTGCTCAGCTGCCTCAACCATAGGCATGACCTGGTGCATTGCTTCCTCCCACAAACTGGCAGCATTGTCACTGTGCTATGCTCATTGCCACATAACAATCTGTCATTTTAAAAGTTCATCGGTACTTCCCTGCATATGTCTCCCATTCATGGGAAATTTTATGATTCCTTGTGGTACTAAACAATTTGGAGATCTCTAAAGTATGTAAAGTATGTAGCAGTAACCAAGTCCTTTTCAGAATGGGGCATAGTAAGTCCACCAACTGAAACTAGTTTTCAGAAGACCTGGATACACAAAGAGAATGAAGCACGGGCAACCTGCAAACCTAGTCCTTGGCACTGTGTCACATTAGTGTCCATTAGAGAGCCAGTTTGGTGTAGTGGTTAAGACTGCGGACTCTAATCTGGGAGAACCGGGTTTGATTCTCCACTCCTCCGCATGCAGCTGCTGGTGTGACCTTGGGTCAGTCAAAAGTTCTTTCAGAGCTGTTCTCTCAGGAACAGTTCTGTCAGAGCTCTCTCAGCCCCACCTACTCCCAGGGTATCTGTTGTGGGGAGGGGAAGGGAGAGCCACTCTGAGACTCCTTTGGGTAGTGCAGGGTGTATAAATCCAATCTCCTCTTGTCTTCTTCTCTTCATACAATAGTAAATGGAACATTATGACAACCTTGATACGACATTGACATTATGACTTTATATTCCTGAAACCATGTTCCTTCCTTTGCCACATTTTGGTCAGATTGTGAATATATATGTGTGTGTGTTTTTTTTCTTTTGAGTGCTTTAGTTTTCTGTTCTCACACTTCTGCTTTTTCAAAAAATTATGGTAGAGAATGACTCTAACCAGCACATTTTGGAACATGTTTTAGAAATCGAGGCTATGGAAGAACAGTCTTTGGAGTCAAGCTGCCATAATATTACCGTTCAATCAAAAGAATGTCTGACTACTACTGCAATTGAACGCTATTGAGTAACTCACTCCAGTAACTTCATGTACTTATGTCTACACTGATGGAAAATGCCATCAAGTTGCAGCTGACTTATGGCAACCCCATAGGGTTTTCAAGGCAAGAGACGAACAGAGGTGGTTTGTTATTGCCTGTCTCTGTGTAATGATCCTGGACTTCCCTGGAGGTCTCCCATCCAAATACTAACCAGGCCCAATCCTGCTTAGCTTCTCGGATCTGACAAAACAAGGGCTAGTTCTCCTTTCTCATCCTGACTGAGGTCCTCATTGTGATGAATAGGTATTAAGCTATGTTAATTGAGCTTGAGTATCCATTGTAACTTGTTAATAATCACGAGCAGTCCAGCCCTAAGTCAAGTTACGCCTTTGTGTAGAAGGGTTTGACTCAGCAGTAATTGTGCTTCACTGGATCTCCTGTGGCCAAATCAAACATTTCATTCATTGTACCCCACTGGCTTGGTTGCATCATCTACGAGTAGGAGAGAACACTGTACATAACTCTGCCAATTGAATAGCAGTGTTTCAATCAATATCACTCTGGGACTGTGAATACAGAAGACTTCAACTGTGTTAAATAAGGAGTGCTGATATGGATCTGGATCAGGCAGTTGCTCAGTGGCCTCTTTTCCAGTCAAAAGGTCAAAATGCAAAAAAAATATATATGAATGAACAGAGAACAAAAGGAATGGCTTTATACCAGGAGCAGGAATTCTATGCTTTTGCTTGCAAAATGCTCTCCTGTTATAATTAGCTAGCTAAGATATGTTTATATATTGACCACCACTGCTGTTAACAAGCTTAGCTTTGTGAAGCAGTTAATTAAAACGAACAATAACAATAAACGAGAGACATCCGTTTCCTTTTACAGCAGGGAAGATTAAACCCCAGCCTAATTATGTATAAATAGTGAGGATTTCAGTGAATTGCTAACTTTTAATGTCAGCACATAGTAAAGTCAATGCACTTTGCATAGAAAGTGATTTATTATAGGCAACTTAGCAATTTTGTGCAAAAAGGGCTACAGGCATGGAAGTATACAGTCTAGATTCTGGACCATGAAAATAGGCCAGCCATTAAAATTAAGGCTACATTTAATTCAGTGTTAAAGATAAAGAACTATCTCTGTTTGCTTTGTGAAGTTTAGAATCAAGGAACCTAATCAAAGGTACCAAAAAAAAGTGTAACTAACTGAAAGAGAAGAAGAAACAAATATGTTGTGATTATGACAACTGGAACCTTTAATGAATTTATCTCTGTTTTTTCCTTCTTTTTCATACTATGTTTGTATTGTATGCTGGTCTTAATGACCGTAATAATAAAACTAAACTAACATTTAATGAACTCTGCTGTTCCAATCTAGAGTTATAGAAAATGGCTGAATAATTTCTCCACTAAATGGAAATGGTAGTTGTGATCAGCCTACAGTATTACACATTTTTGACTTCATTTAGCACTGGGCCATAGTCCAACATATTTTAAAGAGTCACCATCCTCCAATATCCATTAGACATTTCAATCTTTCAAGTCCATTATTTGAAGGATGTAACTTTTTTTAGGATTAACCAGAGATTAAGTCTGTTGTGATGGTTAGACAGCTGGTGTGTGGCTGAGGAGACCTGGGTTCTAATTCCTACTCAGTCAAGGAGCTCCATTGGGTGACCCTGAGCCAATTACTCTCTGCGTAACATCCCACATGCTTGCTGTGAGGATAAAATGAAGGAAGAGAGAACTAGTGTAGGCTACTCCAAGCTCCCTGGAGGAAGAGCTGGACAAAAATGGATAATATTGTTCTGAGGGACATGATACCAATTCCAAGCAATGGCACTGAGTAGTGGCAGAATCTGAGAGATCTCTTTGAATCATTCTAGGGAAACAATAGCACAGTTTTTGCAATCAATTTTTCCCATTGTGAGGTTTTTCTCCCCAGCCTTTAATGAGGGATGGAGTTAAATACTTAATTAGCAGTCTTGTCAGAAAGATGTAAGGAACTTGTAATCATTCTCCAGTGCTGATTAATGTGCGGATCCTGGTGCTGCTAAATTTATTTGTGATTAAGGCTTCCATCCTATGCATACTTACTTGGTTGTAAACACTATTGAACAAAATTGGATTTCCTTCTTAACCAGCATGGATAGTATCAAGTGACATGCTCTATTGAAGTCCCTGTGAGAAGGAACTATCAATTCAAGAAGAGACTGCTTTACACTAGTGCAAAATTTGATTTACTTGGGCTCTTTTAACCCATTTTCCCTACTTGATGTGGCATATGGTAACAAAAAACAACTGAAAACTATCAGATACCATGAAATTTAATTTTTTTGGGCCCCCCAAAGGGAATTTTTTTATTGCATTTTATATATAGACTACAAAACTACAATGAAAAAAAGGAAGAAGTACTACATTTAGGGAGAAAGAAAAGATAACCACTACTAACTAAAATCCCAAGAGTGGTGATCATCAAATTAGCCTGTATACAATGCCATCTCTTAAATGCTACATTTTATGAACTTAGTCAGATATGCTTTTAAAAACGTTTAAATCTTAAATTTAACTGTTGTAAAAAGACCCCTCAGCATCTCAATATGAAACCCCCCCACTATTTTGTCTGAGAAACAATTCTGAGTCCTTTAACCCTCATGTTTTCTTATCTCGCCTCTTCCGCAGTTTATAAGGACTTTTAGGAGCTGCTGCCCCTTTCTCGAACAGAGAGTCCTCTCCAGAAGACCCCAAGTCCAGCTCGCCACTGGACTTACTGTCCTTTTCTTCTTTATCCACCTCCTCTGGCTCACCCAGCTGGATTCTCAAAAAGTCCCGTGCTTTGGAAACAGAGTCAATCTTTTCTTTTTTATCCTGAAGTTTGAAGGTTACGCCCTCTGGATATATCCACCGGTAATTTATTGCATTTGCCTGAAGAAAAAGAATTAAATCTTTGTATTTCTTTCTCTGTTGTCTTATTTCAAATGGGATACCTTTTAGGATCCGAATAGTACTGTCCCCAATTTTCAAAGGTGTCCCCGCCATCGCTCTTAGGATACAATCCCTCACATGTCTTTTTGAGAATCTCATTACAATTTACCCAGGCAGATTATTTTTCTTTATGTATATGGAATAGGACCTGTAGACCACATCCATTTGGCTCATAAGATAGTCTGCCTTCAAATCTGTCACTGGGGCCAATGCTTCACTCATCATTTGCTTCAGATTCTCTCCTTTAATCTCTGGAACGCCTTGGAAACAAAGGACCAAATTTGCCTTCTCCATTTGTAACTGTAAAAGCTGTTCTTCTGTTGAAATTTGCTTTTTTTCCCAATTTTTGCACCTTTTTCTTCACCCTTTGAGCAGTGGCATCAACTTCTTTCACTTTCTCAGCTGTGCTCCGTGATTTTTAAAGTCTCGCTGATTTGTGTCTGCTGAGTATTGATACATTCATTCATTTTTGACAGCTGCTCCTTGAGGTTATTCATCTGCTCCAGCAGGGGGCGCAGGGACTCTGCCATAGTTCTAGCCAACTCGGTGGTTCCTTCTGGTCATGGACTCTCTGCTGGTTTCGTTTTTAAAAGTTTCTCCTTCTCCGTCCTCTTCCCCGCCATCTTTATCGGTTGTTTACTTTCGCCAAACTTTTAAAGTCTCTGAATATGTGCTCACATGCTCGTACGCGCCTTGGTAAGTCTTTTCAACAGTTTCCGCTGTTGTTTCTTCCACTCCCCCCCACTCTCGCTTATAAATTTATGCGCATGGGAGGTGCCCCTACCCCGCTCGCTTTGCTCTCTAGTCCGTGGGGTGGGGGAGCTTTCTTTTAGCTTAACAAAACCGCTCTAATCCGACTCACGTTCATATTTGGTCATCCGACCTCACTTTACTTTCGGTTTTAACCGCTCGATCTCCAACGCTTGTCCCAGTCAGCGCCATTAGTTCCATATGGACACTCGGCAGAGGGACCATGGGGACGGAGAAGCGCCTTGATTCCCCAGCATCGCGCTGGCGAAGAGGCAACCTCTCAAGAGTCCCTTGGCCAGGAGCCTTTCGCCAGGCTCCTGGGGGGGGGGCAATGCCTCACCCCCCTCCTTTCTGCCGGTGCGCAGTTTCACCCCCAGAAGGTCTGGGAGGTGCAACTGCTCGCGCCGCCATAGACTGGAAGTCCTGATCAGATACCATGAAATTTAAACTGAGGTTACTTAGCAACCAATCTACCTGCCCTTGTTGTATCAACAGGATGGGGAGAAGGACAAAGAGGATGGAGGCAGTCTTGCCTCAGGCACTTCCCTCCAGGGGGCAGCTTTCCTTTAAGCTTCCAGGGACTGGAGGGAATGGACAGAGTCAAACTGTTGGCACTTTGTCCTGAGTACTTGGGTAGAAAGGAAGTTCATTGACTGATCTTGAGTCTAGAGAATTCATAGAATCTTCTCCGAACAATCTATTCAATGTACTTTAAAAGGCTTGCTTCAATGTGGCAGATGCTTTGGCACATAATTTTTGTTTAATACAGGCCATCGTTTCCTGTCGGAAGTAGGAAAAGAGGAAGGCCTAACCTGAGATTGATTGATTCAATAAAGGAAGCTACCGCATCCACTTTGCAACACCTGAGCAAGGTTGTTAATGATAGGACATTTTGGAAGTCATTAATTCATAGGGTCACCATAAGTTGGAACTGACTTGATGGCACTTAATACACACACAAACACACACACACACACAAACACACACACACACAGCTTCCTGATTCAGTAAGTCAATGGGTAGTTGTTTCATTGGATAGAGTATTGTGAATCAATTTTTCCAAGTTTTGGTACATTGTTAACAACTTAAATTGTTTTTACTAAGCATTCAGCTCTGGGGCTCCAGTTGTGCAGTTTTCAAAAATGTTTTGTGCTACCAAAAAACAGCCTTTTGCGCTTGTGAATAAGGTCTGAGGGCTCAAGGAGGATGGGAAGCCATGCAGCAGAAGGGGAAACACACAGAGACTTGTTTTTTTATTTGGTGAAAACAGCTTTTTATTGAATACAATCGTGGGAACACTGGTGAGGCATGGGGAGAGATCCAACACTGGGCGACCTGCCTGCCACCCAATAACCACACTGGGGGATAAAACTGTGGGGTGGCAAGAACCAGGATCCATATGGGTGCCAGTCTCTCATGGTTCCCTTGCCACCACCTGATGGTGGAAGCCAGCCAGCAGCTCCTGCCTGGGCATGTGGCTGAGTGGCTCCACAGAAGACCTTTTAAGGGACTCCCCAAATCCAGGGGAGGTGGGCATGCAGGCATGGCCTCCCCTCCAAAAGATCCATCCCAATGCCCAAAACAGTTACAGGGCAGGGCAATCCCATGCCCTGCTCCCACCAGTGCTCCTATGCCTGCAGCCAACCCAGAAGGCCAACACGAATGCCATATAGTCAAATATCCATCCCGCACTCTGAGAGGTGCATGCTGTCTGCTCTGAAGAGGGCCACCTGTTTAACCGTAATGTCTGGGTGCTCAATCCCCCCTGGCCAAAATTCTCTATGACCTGTGATGCAGGCTTGCACACTTTTCATCTGGCCAAGTCCACTTTATATGGAGAGATCACTCCTGGTTCAAAACTGTCGAGAGGAGGGCAGACCAATGCATCCCTCTGCATCCCAGCCAGGCGATGTGAAGACAGTCACCAAGGCCCAGATTGCTGTCCTGGCTGGAGGAACCCACATATGCAGCTGTCCAGAACACGATGCTGGGCCCAGTGATCCAAACCATTATCTTTGAGCCGATAGGGACTGAAGATGCACACATTAGGAAAAAACCCAACTCATGGATGAGAGTGTATGTAAGCTCTGTATGCAGAAGACCACCAGAGGCCAATGGCCTGGATCCAGTCAGAGGGGAGCCCTTGCTCAGAGGCTGTTGTGGCAACACCAATCCAAAAAGAGTGTATGGGAAAATCTGCAGGGGGAGGCCTTGAGCAGCAATGCATGCACACATGATGCTGACGAACTGAAAATGAGATAGACGGGGAACCATCCATGTGCACAAGGAAAGTGCTGGGAGAGGTAGGCTGGATGGAAAGACATGCACCCAGCAGGGCAGGACTGATCTGCAAAATCTGCATACTTTTGTGGGAGCAGGGAGGCGCTGACCAGGGCTGCTGTCACAAGCGTCACAGATGTGGTGTGATGTGGCCAAGGCTCTCGGAAAAGTTACTGCTGAGCCCAGTCAAGGATGGGGTTGTGGGTCATCAGCCAGGAGAGTACCAGGATGAGTGGAAACTGGAACATGCTTATGACATCAAATTGCAAGTATTGCAGGTGTCGATGGATATGAAGGGCAACTGTGCAGGATTCCTGGGTCACGGGGCTGGAGCGGAGGAGATGTCCATCAATGGCTTCCACAAGGACTGGAGCCTCTCTGGGTTGCAGTGGGATCTGGTGCTGCTCCACGAAGGTGGCGTCAATGAAACAACAGGCTGCTCCGGAATCAAGGATAGTATAGACAAGCAGAGGAGGACGGGCAGAGAAAGAGCGCCAAAGCGCCCCCCACCCTTTTCTGCTCGCTTGCCAAGGTGGATGGGCAGAGAAAGCCCTCTGGAGTGCCCCCCCCACCTTTCTTTGCTCGCCCGCCGAGGCAGATGGTCAGGGAAAGGCCTGCAAAGGTGCCCCGCGCCATTCCCTGTGTGTGTGTATGCGTGCCCCTCTGTGGATTCTCTCTTCCCCTTCTGTATGTGTGTGTTTGTCTCTCTCTGCCCCTCTGTTGCTCTCTGTGCTGCTCTCTCTGTGTGTGTGTCTATTTGTCTCTCTCTCTCTCTCTCTCTGCCCCTTCTCTCTGTGTGTGGCTGATTTCCCACAAGCTGCTGCTCCGTGCTCGTTCCTCCCTTTGCCCCGATTGTATGTGTCAATTTCACACCATGTGCTGCACGGCTGCATTTTGTTCTGCAGCTTCACCCCATTTTCCCCGCGTCTACTCAATCCTCAAAAAAAAGGATTGAGTAGACATGGGGAAAATCGGGAAAAGCTGCGGAGTAAAATGCGGCCGTGATACATACTATTGGAGTAAAGGGAGGAAGGAGCGTGGAGAAGCAGCTTGTGGGAAATCAGCCTGTCTCTCTCTCTGCCCCTCTGTTCCTCTCTGTGCTGCTATATCTGTGTGTGTGTTTGTATGTGTCTGCCCCTCTGTGTGTGTCTGTTTCTTTCTCTCTCTACCCCTTCTCTGTGTGTATCTGTTTCTCTCTCTCTCTCTCTTTCTCTGGCCCTCTGTTCCTCTCTTTGCCGCTCTCTGTGTGTGTGTGTCTGCCCCTCTGTGTCTGTTTCTCTCTCTCTTTGCCCCTCTGTTTCTCTCTGTGCCGCTTTGGGTATGTGTGTGTCTCTCTCTGCCCCTCTGTTCCTCTCTGTGCCACTCTCTCTCTCTCTGTGTGTGTCTGCCCCTGTGTTTGTGTGTCTGTTTCTCTCTCTCTCTGCCGCTCTGTCTGTGTGTTTGCCCCTGTGTGTCTGTTTGTCTCTCTTTCTCTCTGCCCCTTCTCTCTCTCTCTCTGTGTGTCTCTCTCCGCCCCTCTGTTTCTCTTGTTCTAAATAGTTTTTTATGTGAGGTTGTAGTATGTTTTATATTTTATTATGCCGCCCCAAGAGCCTTTGGGCTGTAGGGAGAGATACAAGATAAAGGCTTCTAAGGGAGAATCCCATTTAGGAATTTTCTCATAGAAGTGTTCTTTTATTCCCTTCCAAGTTTTCATTAGCGCTCCTCTAATTGTATGTTGCTGGAAATTTGTATGATTTTTTTCTTTTTCATACCAAACATAAGCGTGCCATTTCATGGCTAGGTTGTGGCCTTCTAGCTTTCACAATCTTGTATTTTCCAGTATCAGCCATTCTTTTATCTACCCTAGTGCTGCCGCTTTATAATATAGATTCCAATTTGGTAAGCCAAAACCTCCTCTTTCTTTCTTTTCTTGTAGCATTTTCAATTTAATCTGTGGTTTTTTATTTTGCCATATAAATTGCTTGCAATTCTTTTCCAGTTCTGTAAAAAAGTTTTTATTCCTTAAAATTGGTATATTCTGTGCAAGAAAAAGAAATCTAGGACGTATATTCATTTTTTTAAATTGTTTATTTTGATTTTTATACAACATATACACAATAGATTTGTTTAGGTTACAACAATTTTGGAGTATCTCATCGTTGTTTTCCAAACCATCTATCTAGTTTCTGCCACCTTTTCTTAAACACACTATCCGCTTTTCCCGCCAGTAATGTATTTATTTTATCCATTTCTTTTATGTCCATGAATTTTATAATTAATTCTTCTCTATCAGGTAGTTTATCTGATTTCCAGCATTTTGCTATAGCTATTCTTGCACTTGTGAGGATATAAAGGGTCAAACGTGCATCTTTATGGTTTATTTTATCAGGCAACATGTTTAGTAAATATATCTCTGGATTTAATGTTAAGTCTATTTCTACTATTTCTTTAATAAGTTGTTTTATTTTTTCCCAAAATTTTGCCACTTTTTCACATCTCCACCAGATGTGGTAGTAGGATCCCACATTTCTTTCGCATCTCCAGCAATTCCCTGATACATTCTTGTAACATTTTAATGCTTTATCCGGCGTCCAATGCATCTTTTAGTTCATTTTCTTTTGTGAGTAGGATTTCGTAGCTGGCACATTTTTCTTCCATCATTAATGTTGGCATTATGAAGGCCTCCAGTGGAGATACCCATCTCGGTATTTTGTCGTAAAACTTCTCTTTTAGCATTCTCCATATTTTTATTAGTGAATCTCTGAGGATATGTTTGTGGAAGTGTTTTTGCTTCTTCTCTTCGTCATACCACACATAGGCATGCCAGCCCATGTGCAGATCATAGCCCTCCAATTTTAAAGTTCTTTTATTCTCCAGCAAAATCCAGTCCCTAATCCACCCCATTGCTGCTGCGATATAAAATAGTTTCCAATTTGGTAAGCCCAGGCCTCCTCTATCTTTTTTATCTTGTAGCAGCTTTAACCTAATGCTCTTTGCTTGCCAAATGAATTTTCTTGTAAGTTTATCTATCTCTTCACATATTTTAAAGTTCTTCAGTATCGGGATTGTTTGTGCTAAGAATAGGAATCTTGGTAAGATGTTCATTTTTATCGTGGACGTTCTCCCCATCATTGAGATGTGTAGATCTTGCCATCTTTTCAAGTCTTTCGTAATTTCTTCTATTAGTAATTTGTAGTTATTTTCATATAGTTGGGAGTTGTTATTTGTCAAATTAATGCCTAAATATTTCACTTTGTTGGTTACCTCCATCTTCGTATTTATTTGAAGTTTGTTTATTACTTCTTTAGGGCAATTTTTTGTTATAATTTTAGTTTTCTTCAAATTCATTTTTAGACCCGCAAGGCTACCATATTCCTGAATTTGGTTCATTAAATGAGATATTGATAAGATAGGTTCTTCCACGATAAATACTAGGTCGTCGGCAAACGCTTGGAGTTTGTATTGTTCCCCTCTTATTTTAAGGCCTTTGATATTTGCATTTTCTCTAATCATATCGTTTAACGTTTCTAGACCAAAAATAAAGAGTAAAGGCGATAGCGGGCAGCCTTGTCTGGTTCCTTTCTGTATTGGGATGTTTTGTGATAGTTCTCCATTTATAATTACTTTCGCCCGTTGTTCTGTATATATGGCTGAGAACATGTTTGCGAAGTTTTCTCCACATTCCCAAGTTTCTAATTTATACTTCAGAAATGACCAGTTTACGTTGTCAAATGCTTTTTCCGCGTCCAGAAATATTAGTGCCAGCTGTTTGCCCGGATTGTATTCATAGTATTCTAATGTGTTCATAATTGTTCTAAGATTGTTTTTTATTTGCCTTTTGGGTAGAAAGCCTGATTGATCAGAATGTATTATCTGGGACATCACTTTTTTGAATCTTGCCGCAAGGATTGATGCGAAGATCTTGTAGTCTACGTTTAGCAGTGATATCGGTCTATAATTTTTTATATCATCTTGTTCTGTATTGGGTTTATTTATTAGAGTTATGAGAGCTTCATTCCATGAGTTTGGAGTTTTTCCAGTGGTAATTATATCTTCAATTAGTTTTTTAAATAATGGGACTATTTCTTCTTCCAGGTTTTGTAGTATTTCTGCCATGATCCCATCTGGACCTGGCGCCTTCTTTCTTTTTTGTTTTTTAAATGCCTCAGTTATTTTGCACATTGTAATTTTGCCATTTAAGATTTTCCTCTGTTCTTCCGTGAATTTTCTTTTATTATGCGTTGTGAAGAATTTTTCTAATTCTTGTTGATCAGTTGGTATCTTTTTGTAGAGCTCTGTATAGAAATTTTCAGCAATTGTCATTAGTTCTTGATTTTTATAATTTATCTCTTGCTTCTCATTTTTTAGGGCTGGAATTGCTCTTTTCTCTTTTTCTTTCCTCAACTTGTAGGCTAACCAACGGGTGGGTTTATTAGCATTTTCAAAGTAGTATGCTTTGGCGTATTCAATTTTAGTTGCTATCTGTTGCGATAGTATCATATTTATTTCGTGTTGAATCATCTTAATTTTAAGCATTGTATCTGTTACATCTCCCTGCCTTTTTGCTATGGCCTCTTCTTTTTTCAGGTTTTCTGTTAGTTTTTTAATTTTTTTCTCTTTTTTGTTTTCCCCCCCATATATCTTGAGTAATGAATAGACCTCTTATAAATGCTTTCAACACATCCCATATTGTGTTCAGTGCCATTCTTTTTGTACAGTTTATTTTTATAAATTCTTTTATTTCTAGCCTAATTTTGGCTAGAAATTTTTTATTTCTTAATAGTCTGGAGTTTAGACGTATATTCATTTTTAATGTTGCAATTTTTCCCATGAATGACAGGTTTAGTACTTTCCAGTTTTGTAGATCTCATTTCATCTCTATCAGAAGTTTTGTATAATTATCATCTAGTAAAGTATTGTTTCTGTTGGATATTATTATACCTAAATATTTAACTTTTTAAGATAATACATAGATGTTATTTTCTGTATTTGTTCTTTTTCTTTCTGTGTACAATTTTTTGTTAAAATGTTCGTCTTTCTATAATTTATTTTGAGACCTGCTATTTGCCCGTAGTCTTGAATTGTTTCTATAAGATAGGGTAAAGACATTATTGGTTCCTCCACTATGAAGACCAAATCATCAGCAAAGGCTTGGAGTTTGAATTCCTCTTATTTTATATTAAGACCTCTTATCTGCTTATTATCACATATTAAATCATTCAATGTTTCTAAGGTAAATATGAATAATAGTGGTGATAACGGATAGCCTTGTCTTCTACCTTTTTGTATATTAATTTTTTGGGTTCTATCACAATTTATTATGATTTTTTGCAGATTGAGTAGAATATATCGCTTTTATAGTTGTGAAGAATTTGCTACATACAATCCCAAACCTCCAGTTTTTGCAACATAAAATCCCAGCTGACATTATCAAATGTTTTTTCTGCGTCCAGAAACATCAAAGCCAATTGTTTTCCAGGATGTACTTCATTCTAGAACGTTAAGAATGGTCCGTACGTTATTTTTAATTTGTCTTTTCGGTAAACATCCTTCCTGATCTTGGTGTATAATTAACACTTTTTTCAACCTCTTAGCTATTATGGTTGCAAAGATCTTATAATCCGCATTTAGCAAAGAGATTGGTCTGTAATTCTTAATTTCTTTTTCATCTGAATTTTGCTTATGAATTAACGTAATCAACACTTAGTTCCATGAGTCTGGGAGTTTTTTAGTTTCTGTTATGTTTTGTAATACCTCTTTGAAGGGAAGCAGTATTTGATCTTCAAATGTCTGATATAGCTCAACGGGTAATCCATCCGGTTCTGGTGTGTTGTTTCTTTTTTGTTTCTTTATAGCTTCTTTAATTTCGCAAATTGAATTTTTTTCATTTAATATTAGTTTCTGTTTTTCATTAAAAAATTTTGTATTCCATTTTTTGGAGAGATTCTTTTATTATTTGGGTATCTTGCCTATTTTGTATATATAGCTTTTTTTTTTAAAAAAAGTTCTACTATAATTTTCAAATCTTGTAAGTTATATTTATCTTCTCCTTTATCATTTCTTAAAGCTTTAATAATCTTTCTTCCTTTTTCTTTCCTCAGTTTATAGGATAGCAATCTGGTTGGTTTATGCACGTTTTCAAAATAATAAGATTTAGAGTAATCTATCTTTTTTGCAATTTCTTGCATCAATAGTAAGTTCATTTGATGTTGTAACAGTCTTAATTTTACGTTTATTTTTTCAGTATCATTAGTTTTCTTCATCTGTTCTTTTGTTTTTTATTTGTTATCCTAAATCCCCATATTGTTTTCTGTTTTGTTTGTTTTTCCAGGCCTCTTGATTTATAAGCCAACCTTTTATAATTATTTCCCAGACTATTTCAATTTTTAATTTTTTTTATATGTCTGGTTGTGTGTTTCTTTTGAAAAAGTCTCTACTTTGGTTTTCTTTACAAATTCTTCATCCTGTAGTAGGTTCTTGTTCATAGACCATGTCATGACCCCAGGGGGTCTCCACCTACTGCTGCCACCACCCTGGACTTCGATCCCTTTGAGAAGGCCCAGGGTACCCTCTCAAGTCCATCCAACAAGCCCCTTTTTAGCCAAGAACACACAGGCATGATTGACCCAGGCAGAGAGAATTAATTAAACAGAAAGGGTTTATTAAAACAACACTGGGGCATGGAAAAATAAGACAAGGCAAGGTGCTTTCAAAGGGTATAACAGTATGAAAAGAAAAATAAACATAATCTAATGCAGCTATCGGTTTCTACTTCCAGGCCCACAGCCTGCCTAGCACTCACGCTGAGCCCAGTGGAGATCTTCCTCTCTCCCAGACCAGCCTGTCCCCACAGACCAGGCCACAGAGAGAGACCGAAAAACCCTCCGTTTTACACACTTAAGGGCAAAGAACGACCTCCTCACACAGTTCAACAGTCTCCTCACAGAATCTTCCTCTTTGATTTGCTATAGCCCATTGCTAAGCCTTATGGGGACTGTAGGCTGTTTGTTCACTGCCATGCAGGCCTCTCCGGGGACCAGGCCTTGCTCCCAGTCCTGCACACAGATCATGACAGACCATCTTGCCTTTTTCTGTATTCCTTGAAGTGTTAGCATTAAGGGACTATGATCTACATATGTGCTTGGTAAAATTTCTATATCTATTATCTCTTTCACCATAGATGTAGATACCCATGCCATATCTATGTGTGACCATGAGTTATGTCTAGCTGAGTAGTATGTAAAGTCTTTTTTATCTATATTCCTGATTCTCCAAGCATCTACTATATTTTGTTCTTCTGCTGGTGCGTAAAAAGTTTTTGGAAGTATATTTCCTGATTTCTTGTTTGTTACCTGATTTTTCCTATCTATTTTTGCGTCAAATACAGTGTTGTAGTCTCCTACCATACATATCTCCTCAAAATTTAGTTTTGACAAAATTTCTTGTATTGATTTGATTTTTTTTCCTGATTTTGATTTGGGGCATAGATATTTACCACCAGAGTTTTCTTGTTCTCTCTTGAGATGGCGATTGCTACCACTCTTCCATCATTTAACACATCTATCAATTCTGGATTTAGGTATTCTTTTACATATATAGCTACATCCCTTTTTTTCTTTACATCTGCTGCAAAAAATACTTTTCCTAATTTTTTAACTGTTAGATACTTTGTATCTTCCTTCCTTCTGTGTGTCTCTTGTATGCACGTAATACCTGGTTGAAGTTTGTTTATTTGGTGAAATATTCTCTTTCTTTTTTGCAGGATGTTAAGACCATTTACATTTACCAAAAGAATTTTAATCTTGTTCCTTTTCTCCATCTTTATTTATGTTTCTCTTTGCCTGGACTCTATACTGATATCCTGTAAGCACTTGCAAGTGGATTCTTCTTCTTTTCTCTTTAAGTTTTCTCTCCTTTTTAGTTTGTTCTGTTTTTGGGTCTTTTTCTTCTTTCTCCCTGTCGCTTTCTTCTTCTTTTTGCCATCCCAAATTTTCTCCATACCTTTCCAAGAAGTCTTTCACTTTAAATATGGAGTATATTTTGTGTCTTATACCTTCATGGTTAAATATGACTCCTTCCGGAAATACCCATTTGAAGGTAATTTGATTTAATCTTAGTAGGTTTGTTAGGGTGGTATAGTTTTGTCTGCATTCTCTAATTCTCCATGGCACATATTTTAAGATTTTTAGCTTTTTTTCTTGGATACTTACTTTATTGTCATTGGACACTCTAATAATTTTATCTCTCATTTCCCTTCTAATAAATTTTACATGAACTTCTCGAGGTGTTTTAGTTCTTCTTGGTATGAAGAGTTTTTCCTATAGACTGTATCTATTTCTCATTCTACCTCTTCATATGTACCTAAATTAAGTTGTTCAGCTAAGTTTCGAATTAAATCTTCTCCTAAATTTTTCTCTATTGTCTTGGAAATATTTTGATATCTTAGCATTAGAGCAGTTTTTTCCATTTCTAGATTCATCAAGGATTCTTCTATTCCCTCTGATTTTAATTTTAATTCTTTCACTTCCTGTTCTAATTCTTGTACCTTGTCCTCAGTATTGCTAGAGGCTATTCCGATTTTTAATATTTCTTGTTTATTTTCAATTATCTGGTTTTTTATGTCTTCATCTGTTGTGCTATTTTTTCCATCTTTAGTTGTATAGGATCAGTTTCATTTTTGATTAGTTCAGGTAGTGTTTTGTCAGTTGTGGTTTTTATAGATCGTGCTACGCATTCTTGTATAAGATTCTTTAGATCTTTGACTGACATTTGCGTTACATTCATTGTGTTAAATTTAAGTTGGCTTTGTATGCTTGTTTGACCTGGTGACGTGATAGATGTTTTTCTTGATCCACTCATTCCCATTGCCATTTGTTTTAGATTGGCCTATATCTTAATTTTTTGTTATTTATTTAGTAGTTGTGTACCTAGTTATCTGTTTTTCATATATATAAACTATTTTAATGTTAACTTGCTACTATACAAAGTCTCTAGTCTTTACGGTTTTCTTTCTGTTGTGTAATGCCTGAGTCTCTTCTTGCCATTCCACTCTCACTCAGCTGGCCTTTTTTCATTCCACACATCTCGAGATTCCATTTATTCCTTGCTCTTCCCTTGCTCCGCTTCACGATGTCTCCACTCCGCTCCACAGCATCTCCGTATTCCACTTCTTTTCTCTTGCTCTTCCCCCAATTACATCACACCTCTAGCCTGTCCCTCTGCTTCACTCTCACTCTCCCCTCTTTCTGCTCCAATGCTTTTCCGTGTACTGATGACTCAGTGGTAAGAAAAGAAAAAAGAAACCAAACTTGTAATATCTCTTAAACAAGTTTTCTTTTCAAAATTACCTCACTAGCTTGCTGCGTTACTATCTTTGAATACCCTTCCTCTTTTATCTATCAGTTTACATTTTATTTCACTCAGTGGCTGCTTTAAAGGGGCAGTTCCCCCTATTTATTTTTTCTATCTGTAAGCTGGGTAACACTTTTTACTTATTACAATTGTATTTGTTGCACTGACCTTTCAAGAGAAAAGAAGAAAGGTTGATACTTAGCTTCATTGGTGTTTCCTGGTGTTGTAGTTGGTGTATAACTCAGTTGGCTCTGTTGGTTTTGGCTTGCACCTGGCGTCTAGTTAAGCGTCCACGCCAGCCTTCCATGTATAAGCAGCCCCAAAATGGAAAAAAACCCAAGGAGATTACCTTTCTCCCTTGCTTTGTGGGGCAAGCTTCATGCCTTTGTGCTCTCTGTCCAAGAGAGCCCCTATGGATTTTGGTGGTATGAATTCCAAAGAAAGCTGTGGGAAACTAGTATAAATGAGCAGCCGAGGTTGCTCGCATCTGCAGCCATCAATCCCCGAACCGGAAGTTCTGAGAAGTTCATTCTTGACACTATGGTCACTGGAAAAGTTGAGTTTGAGACTGCCCAGGAAAAAGAACACACACAAGAAACACTCATATTGCCTCGGCCCTGGGCACAGGTCCAGTTGAAAGTATGTTCTCTAATGCTTGACAAGGAAGACATCTTTTTTCAGAATTGCTTGTCGCAGAAATTGTGCACAGCTTTATCTCCAAGATGCCAATGGGACATACAAATTCAGTGTAACTGCACTGTCCAATTTCATAATGATAGATGGAAAATGCAAGGTAGTTTCACATTCAAAATAGCTCCTATAAAGAGACTGCAGTCCATTATACCTCCAAAACTGACAGAAGCAGCAACAGAGAAGTTCAGAGCAAAGCATTAATAGTGTATACTCAGATGACTGTGAAAACTCCTGGTCTCAGTAATGCAACGGATTTTGCGTTACTGTTTATTGGACTACTTGACAGTGTGAGCAGTGGTTACTGCCAGGATAGAGTTTTTGTTTTTTTAAAATTAGTATATGGATGGGTCTTTGAAAGAAACTACTCATGCAAAGGGAATGGTATACATAATGCTTGTTTACTGCAATTAGAATTCTGCCATTGAAATAAGGTTAGTAAAGCAATTAATAACACAAGCCAAAAATAAAAATCTTCCTTTGGAAATACCCAAGTGAAACTGAATATCTGTGGGGCAGTGAAAAACAGTGGCATATCACATGTTTATAAAAGCCAAAAGACCATCTCCCTTATAAATAAAAGCCGAATGGTGGTGGCACTTCTCTAGAACATTCCACATGCTCCAAAATCAGTTTGCTCTCTGATCTGTCATTCAGAGGGTCTCCCTATCCACTGGCTGCTTTGCCTGAGTCCTGCCTCCAACATTCTAAACATTTTGCTGTTCTTCTCCCCCCCATAGCCAGTCAGAACACAGAGGTTATTTGCATATGCAGCCTCATTGGCCTTTGCCTCGGAACACAGAGGTTGTTTGCATATGCGACTTGATTGGCTTTTTCCTCTAACATTCTAAATAGTTTTCTGTTCTGAGGTAAAATGTGTCCAATCTCCAGGTGAGGGCTGGAGATCACTCAGAATTCCAACTGCTTTCCAGATGGCAGAGATCAGTTCCCCTGGAGAAAATGGTGGGCTCTGTATCCTTATATGCTGCTGAGGTGGCCCCCATGACAGCCAATGTGACGTAGAAGTCAGGGCTTCAGAGCACGGGAGAGGCTGCAGGTGTGTGGGGTGTGGAAAGCTGAAGAGTGAGGGGGATATAAAGGTAGGTTGATGATTGGCTGGGAAGGAGATAGGGTTGCCAACTCCAGGTGGGGAATTCCTGGAGATGTGAGGGATGGAGCCTGGAGAGGGTGAGGTTTCAGGAGACATGGAACCTCGGACAGGTACAAAGCCATAGATTCCACCCTCCAAACCAACTATTCCCTTCTGGGGAAACATTGTTGCCAATCTCCAGGTGAGGGCTGGAGATCACTCAAAATTACAAATGTTCTTTAGGTAGCAGAGATCAGTTCCTCTGGAGAAAATGGTGGACTCAGTATCATTATACCCTGCTGAGGTCGCCACAGCAAATTGACACTGAGTGTCCAAGGCCGGGGCACCCACCCAGAGCCTCTTTCTAGAGGCCGTTGTATTTATTTCCACAGCGGGCCTTTTCCCTAGTTTATCAATATATCTATTTCTGAATCATGCCATAGAGGATATGTTTGAAAGAGCTTCAAAATGGAGCTTATGATAGACTTGGAGGGATTTCTCTACAAACCTGAAGGGAACCCTAAGATTTCAGAAAAAAAATAATCAGGGGATGAAAACTCCTCAAAATAACAGAAACAATGCCTGTAACTTTAAGAAAAGAATGCCCACTGAACTCCCTTGTGGCAGTTGGATGGTGCTAGGCAACCACAAAAATATTGCCAAGACTTCCAAGCCTTTTTCTATAAAGCAAAGCTGGTGGGGGGAAAGAGCAGGAGTGGATTGGGAGGCCAAAGAGCCCTTGCCACCCTGCACTGTCATACTCATGATGTAGAAGGATTTGCTGGGGACAGGCTAAGCAGTGACTATCATAAACTCAATACCCACATAACTCAGCCTGGCCCAGCCCAGTAGCTACCATGCAGCTCAGCCCAGTCTGCCCTGACAGTGACCCAGTGGCAGCCACCATGCAACTGGGCCTGGCCACTGCACAACCTGGCCCACACTGGCCACTACACAGCCCAAGGAGATTTTTCCTGGTGAGAGGCTGTCAAGGTAAGGGAAGAAGGGGAAATTGCAGACATGGGAGCAAATTATCTGGTGGGTGGGAGGCAGAGAAGGAAATACAGGGAAGCACAAGGTGGCCACACCCTACTGGGAAAAGCCTGGAGGCACCTGTCAATGAGCAACTGGGCCCAGCCCAGTGGCACTAGCAACCATACAACTAGTGGTAGTGGTAGGGTTGCTACATTCTTGCTGGTGGTGGGAGATCTTCCACCCCCTGCTGCCCCTTTTCCTTGGGAGAGGCTACCAGGAGGAGGGAAGAAAAGAAAGCTGGAGACAGGGGGCAGATAAAGGTAGGTTAGCTGTTTTGGAAAAACAAAAGGAAAGAGGAAAAGAAGCAGGAAAGGGGGAGAGGCTATGGGGGCTGTTCAATCAGCAGAGTGATGGTTTTATTATGCACCACCTTATAATACAGGCATCTAAAAAACATGTGCTCTGTAGTCTCAACCTCCCTTAATGGGCAGGTACAAAGCCTTTCTGTGAAAGGAATATTCTTGTATTTTCCTTCAAGTACAGCAGAAGGGAGGGGAGAGCACCTCGCCAGAATGAAGGCTCTTCTAAACCCTTTTACTTCAAGAGATGTTAAATAGTTTGCTGGACCCACAGTATTTTTGATGATTACCCTCATCTTAATGTTTTGTATGCTGGAAAGATCGGTTTGACGTTCTATATCCTCGATTGCTAATATGGATTAAAAGGATCCTGATGCCCATTAAACATATTTTCTGTGGATACTAGTATTTAATCTTCTTGCTCAAGTGCTATATCGTCATGCCACCGTTTACCATCCTGCTCCAAAACTGGGATGTGAGAAAATTGCTGTTTCTGATAGTTATGAGTGATTAGGGAAGAAGCAGGCTGAGATTGGTTGGTATGTATTCAAAGGAATTGACAGCTCCAGAACTTTTGCAACTAAAGATGTTCCGACTCCATTTGCATTTATGAAATCATGTAATTGACATTACAATATTTTAGTCTGTCTGGGTCATCCGTAAACATGTATGATCTCATACAGCCAATTGGGGGAGGGGGAATCTGTGCCTTCTGTACAAGACAAGGGGTTGTGACAGCATAATCTCTGAAAGAGCTCCACTGGATAATGTTTGCAACACTGGGAAAGGAGAGCCAACAGCTGCTATTGAGACAGGTGCATTACAGCCACATCTTGATCCATCTTTTAAACATGGCATTTCTCTGGGAGAGTTCAGTGAAGCCAGGTCTGTTACTCCACCTGCAACTGAATTTGGTTGGCAGGAGAATGAAGGTCAGCAGATGCTGCTGTATAGCAAATTACCCCCAGCTCCAGATGTCATCTTGGAACTCAAGAAGGGAGGGTGGAAACAGGATGCAAAGGGAAGGCTTGTACATGTCAACATAACAGTCTGCACTGTACAGACTAGAGCAAATGTGGAGACTACTGCAAAAATGCCAGCGGGGATGGCCCAGTTGAATGAGATTCATATAACAAGTGAAAATGTGCTACTGAAATGAATTTTGCGTACCTCTGGCAGAGATGCTCCATTTACAAGTTAAGATGAATGCTTTAAATGAGCTTTCTTTCATTTCAAAATGTATTTTCCCACCTACGCAATAAACAGAATACTCACGGTGAATACAATTTGTTCACCATCTTATTTAACAATTATGAGTGTAGATCGTATAACGCTTTTAGAAAATGCTTGCATTTTTTACAAGTGTAAAAATTCTTTCTGTGTGTTCATCGTATCAGAACAATGGAAAAATCAGAGCTGGACCCCTCCCCAAGTATTGTACATTAAAGCGGGGTGGGTGGGGTGGAGGTTGTCCCTTCTCCACCTACAGAACTGAAACGGTCTGCCTATGTGGTTTCATTTGCTAGACTTGCTAAGTTCCACAGTGAATGCAAGTCAAGCTCACAACACGTTCCCACTTTGAAAGAAGGCAATTTTGAACACAAATGATCGCAGCAATCAATGACTGAACACTGCCTCATGAAAGAAACGTATTAGTGGGCCAGGCAGTATAAAAGATGAAAATTACAAAGTGTTCTGTTCTGCGGTGTGATCACAGCAGCCCGCATCTGGTTCTCTGTGTGAGAACAAATTTGACTGTGCATTGTTTGTTTGTTATTTTAGGAAAATAAAAAAAGTTTTGTTCTCTCTCCAGCCTTTTACAACTCCCCCATCAACTCATAAAAGTTGACAGCTGTTTGAGAGTGAATTCATTCAAGGGCCACAAGGGAAAAGCACCCAAGGGTTTACTTTTCCTTTGATAAGTTGATCTCACTGGGACAGTGACTGATGACTCCAGGGACACTGAGAACTTTGCTAAATTTATAGTCAGCACTTCCCCTTGTTTGAAATTCCCATGTGTTGTAGAGCCGAACCTCTCTTTTGTAGTGTGAGAGTGTTTTTGCATGGCAACCAGGTAAATACTGATTGTGCACGTCTGATAACTATGCTTTGGGGCTGTCATGGGGTAGCTCTTTTAAAAGCAGTTGAGGTTGTATACACTGCTTTTGCACTTGTGCAATTGGCTGCATTTCTCCATGTTCTTCCCTTTCCTTTCTCTTCACAACCAGGGCTCTCCACTTTCCCCTTCCCTTCCCTGCTGTATACCTGAAGGTACACATTTCTGTTTACCTGAAGGTACACATTTTTGTCTTAGCTCAGGGAAGGATGGCTCTAGAGCAAAATAATTTATGCAGTAGCCAAATTGCTCGCTCACAACTTTAATACCAACAGCTCACAAAGTAGAATTTTTGCTCACAAGACTCCACAGCTTGGAGGGAGCATTGGTTCTTAGGCTCAGAGCTGTTCACTTCCAAACTGGTAAACATGGGAATTGTGTGGGAAAGAGCATCTCAGGGCCATAGCCAGTGGTGGGTCTTTGGAGGCTGTGCCCCCTTATTGTAGTTTCAGTGCCCCACACCACCTGGCACCAGCCAGATCGAGGTCAGATAGGGGGCCATGCTTCAGAGCCAAGCGGGGAGGAGCAGTTGCTGGCCCAAGCGGGCATCACAGTCCGGCTGGGAGCCAAGGAAGGAGAGAAGCAGTGCTGCTGTCACTGCCTGCTTGACTGGTGAGCCAGCCCTGCGTAGGGGTTGTGTGTGCTTGGCAGCCCCGGCTCCTTTGAGCATGTGCAGAGTGCACAGCCTCACCCTGTGCTATGCTCAGCCCCCCAGGTATGCAGCCATCCTGGCCTCCCAGCTGACCTTGAGGCTGGGGGAGGCAGCCTGGCCACCCCCGACAGAGCCCCGGTGCACCACTGCTGTGCCAAGATGGACTACGCTTGCCCACTGCTGAGCCCCGCCTGCCAAGCAAAAGGCCCCAGAAGGCTGGGCTGCCCTATTCTCTGGACACTGTGGCCTGGAAAGCAGCCTGCAGAGTGTGTGTGGGGGCACCGAGAAGAAGAAGTTCACCTGCAAACAATTAATTTTTAATTTAATTAGCACCCCCTGGAAAAAATTCCTGGCTCTGGGCCTGCTTCTGTGTGAAATGACCTGGCAACAGTGATCCACGCGATGGTCACCTCGAGACTAGACTACTGTCACGCTCTCTACATGGGGCTGCCCTTGTCACAAATTCAGAAGCTGCAGCTAGTGCAGAATGCTGCAGCCAGGCTTCTGATGGGTCTCCCCAGGTGGGAGCACATCCAGCCTGTGCTAAAGTCACTGCACTGGCTGCCAATAGCATACTGAATTCGCTTCAAGGTGCTGGTTCTTACCTTTAAAGCCCTATATGGCCAGGGTCCAACATACCTGTGGGACCACCTTTCCCCATATTTACCCCAGAGAGCACTACAGTCACGGTCACAAAAATGATTGACCTTCCCGGGTCCAAAAGATGCCAGGCTTGCAACTACCAAGGCCAGAGCCTTTTCAGTGGCGGCTCCACACTGGTGAAATGAGCTCCTGGAGGAGATCAGGGCCCTGTGGGACTTTCAACAATTCCACAGGTCCTGTAAGACGGAGCTCTTCTGCCAGGCCTATAATTAGGAGCTGCCACTACATTAACATCATAATACCACTACATTAACATCATAATAACAGCTTTAACTATAGTCTTGGCCCTTGGTCCTTGACATCTAGCCAGCGCCGCCCGAGCGTTAGGAAGATCAGGAGCAGAATTATGGTGAGACCTTTTGTACACTTTAATGTCCGCCATCTCATAACAACTAATTTATTATGCAGCACTTTATAATTTATATTGTTTATAATGGAATTGTTTTATATGTTTTTATGTGATTTTAATTGTTGTATCGACTAGTGTAAGCCGCCCTAAGCCTGCTGTAAAGCAGGGAGGGCGGGGTATAAACCTAATACTACTACTACTAATAATAATCTAACCAGTATGCTCATTTAATCGTTGGATTATTGGCATCCAAGTAACTCAATACATTGTACATCTTTTTGATTTTTAAATGCAGTTAATTTTACCAATTCATAAGTCTCTTTGATGTTCCCAATCCATTCTCATAATTGAGGAGCCTTTGCTTGCTTCCAATGTCTTGCAAAAGTGATCCCAACATCTGTAATTGCACGAAGAATAATACTTCAAAGATTTTTAGAGAGCAGAGGTACACGATTTAGCAAAAGCATTCTGGATGAGAAAGGGAAATCTGACTGCAATGCATAATTCAAAACATCTACTACAGGTTTCCAAAATTCTTCAGCTTGATTAAACTTATACCATATGTGGAAAAAATCAGCCGTAGAAAGTTTATAATGCCACTATTTATCAATTCCTTTTCTATAAATCTTGACTAGTTTATAAAGAGATAGATGCCATGCCATTGCATAAAGAAAAATGATTCTTTGCTTTTGCTCCATGCAACAAAAACATTTGGTTCCGGTTGCAAAGGCCTACATAAACATTCCCAGGGATGGTTAAGAGTCCAGAGTCAGAATGACCTTGTAGCAAGATTGTTTGCAGCTGTAAGAGGAAAGGAGTACTCTCCTACCCTGGCCTATCCTTTCCTCATGGTTCAAGGCACCTTACAATAATACTGTGTATGTATGCTTTGTCTCAATGAACTCTCCTTCAGAGAAAACACTAGGTCGGGAGTGTTAATGTGAACTACACCATTATTTCTCTTTCCAAAATCTAATACGTGGGACAAAGATTCTCTGTGTAGTTTGACCTTCCTATTCTCCTATCCTGTTCTCTGATACCGGCACTGATTCAAGCAATGCCTTGTTACATTATT